>NC_048566.1:93667461-93742810 GCF_013265735.2 Oncorhynchus mykiss
GGAGATTTTTTTTTATGTTTTATTCCGGAACTCCCAGGTCAACCCCCTCTCATGCTCACTATTTGTTCCGGCACTTCCCGATTTACAAATGAAGCACTGGGCAGCTGCCAAAATAAAGGAAACACCAACATAAAGTCTCTCAATAGGTCGTTGGGCAGCTTCAATGCGACTTGGCATAGATTCTACAAGTGTCTGGAACTCTATTGGAGGGATGCGACACGATTCTTCCATGAGAAATTCCATAATTTGGTGTTTTGTTGACGGTGGTGGAAGACGCTGTCTCTCAGGCGTGGCTCCAGAATCTCCCACAAGTGTTCAGTTGGGTTGATATCTGGTGACTGAGACGGCCATGGCATATGGTTTACATCAATTTCATGCTCATCTAACCATTCAGTGACTACTCGTGCCCTGTGGATGGGGGCATAGCCATCCTATGGGGGCATTGCCGTGGTAGCCATAATAATGGCCTGCATGATGGGATGTAATTGCTTAATTAACTCAGGAACCACACACAGGTGTGGCAGGAACCACCTGCCTTCAATATAAGTGTTTCCATTATTTTGTCAGTTACCTGTATAATAACCCTGTTGAAACCTATCACACCTCTAATTTGATATGTCCCTTTAATTTAACAACCGTACTTTTGAAATATGATTAATTTCCTCATTAAACCAGTGGGATTCAGTACAGGTACTAACTGAGTTGAACCATCAGAGCAGTCATGGAACGTTAGTTTTCATGTTCTTTCTGCAGCTGTAATTCTAAACCGTGTTGGTGGGCTGTGGTGAGGGGCTGGGAGAGGAAAACGGACCACTTCGTGTTCTATAAGTTCCTATAGCATGTATACCATTGGTTGAGAGGAGTGAAGGCTGCCTTTACATTTAACTCATGATCCATGGAGATTCAGCTCACCGGATGTGCAAATCTTCACATAACAAGATAATCTATCTATCTGTGATGTTTATGTCAGCCTACATGAGGCTGCCGATCTAGGGAATCTTGGGAATGGATAGAATCATGTATTCTATGTGAAGATAGAATGTGAAGAATACTAATAAATGCTGACGTTCCTAATGAGCAAAAATAAATAAACCACAAACGCTGGACGAAATTAGAAACAAATTTGCTTTCATGAAAATTAAAACTAATTTGCATCATACTCAAGCTTGATATATCATAGTAACATATAAACTGAGTGTATAAAACATTAGGAACACCTTCATAATATGGACTTGCACCCTTCTTGATCTCAGAACAGCCTCGATTCGTCGGGTCATGAACTCTACAAGGTGTCGAACGTTCCACAGGGATGCTGGCCCATGTTGACTCTACAAGGTGTCCAAAGGATTTCCACAGGGATGCTGGCCCATGTGGACTCTACAAGGTGTCCAAAGCATTTCCACAGGGATGCTGGTCCATGTGGACTCTACAAGGTGTCGAATGCATTTTCACAGGGCCGCTGGCCCATGTTGACTCTACAAGGTGTCGAATGCATTTTCACAGGGCCGCTGGCCCATGTTGACTCTACAAGGTGTCGAAAGCATTTCCACAGGGATGCTGTCCCATGTTGACTCTAATGCTTCCCACAGATGTGTCAAGTTGGCTGGATGTCCTTTAGGTGGTGGACCATTCTTGATACACACAGGAAACTGTAGAGCTTGAAAAACCCAGCAGCGTTGCAGTTCTTAATACACTCAAACTGGTGCGCCTGGCACCTACTACCATACCCTGTTCAAAGGCACTTAAATATTTAGTCTTTTGTCACCCTCTGAATGGCAAGCATACACAATCCATGTCTCAATTGTCTCAAGGCTTAAAAAATCCCTCTTTAACCTGTTTCCTCCCCTAACCATTGGTTAGTTAGAGCTTGTAAGTAAGCATTTCACTGTAAGGTCAATCAATACCTGTTGTATTTGGCTCACGTGACAAATAAACTTTGATTTGATCTACGCTGATTGAAGTGGATTTAAGTGACATCAATAAGGGATCTTCGCTTTCACCTGGATTCACCTGGTCAGTCAGTCTGTGTTAGCAAGTTTTCCTAATGTTTTGTACACAGTGTTTATAATGCCTTCGGAAAGTATTCACACCCCTTGGTGTATTTTCCAGCAGTGGCTACATCAGGATCAAAAAGAAACGCAATGGAGGCAAAATCTGCTTCAGTCTGCTTTCCTTCCAGACACTGGGAGATGGATTTCTAAAAAACAAGGCCAAATCTACACTGGAGTTGCTCATCAAGAAGATAGTGAATGTTCCTGAGTGGCCGAGTTACAGTTTTGACTTAAAACTACTTGAAAATCCATGTCAAGGCCTGAAAATGATTACAAAGATCCACAACCAATTTGACAGAGCTTGAAGAATTTTGAAAAAAAAAGAAAATGTGTCAAATGTTGCACTATCGAGGTGTGGAAAGCTCTTAAAGACTTACCCAGAAAGACTCACAGCTGTAATCGCTCTTAAAGACTTACCCAGAAAGACTCACAGCTGTAATCGCTCTTAAAGACTTACCCAGAAAGACTCACAGCTGTAATCGCTCTTAAAAGACTTACCCAGAAAGACTCACAGCTGTAATCGCTCTTAAAGACTTACCCAGAAAGACTCACAGCTGTAATCGCTCTTAAAGACTTACCCAGAAAGACTCACAGCTGTAATCGCTCTTAAAGACTTACCCAGAAAGACTCACAGCTGTAATCGCTCTTAAAGACTTACCCAGAAAGACTCACAGCTGTAATCGCTCTTAAAGACTTACCCAGAAAGACTCACAGCTGTAATCGCTCTTAAAGACTTACCCAGAAAGACTCACAGCTGTAATCGCTGCAAAAGGTGCTTCTACAGAGTATTGAATCGGGGGTGTGAATGCTTATGTACAATAGATTTTTCATTATCAATACATTCCTAAAAAAACATGTTTCACTTAGTCTTTATCGGGTATTGTGTGTAGATAGGTGAGAAAAAAACATATTTAATCCATTTTGAATTCAGGCTGTAACACAACAAAGTATGGAGAAGGTCAAGGGGTGTGAATATTTTTTGAAGGCACTGTATGTGTAACAGATTTCACTGGCTCAGCAGTGACTACAGCTACAGTTTCCCAATGACTAAAATATCCATAGCCGACTGCATAGTTCAACAACGGATTTCATGACATCAAAAACACCCCCTTTTCCCCTATTACACATGTACTAACACAACTTAGGACTGCTGACGCAGAGGTGGCACAAAGAAACTAGGAATATCCTCATATCCTCAAGCATAAGAGAGAGAGGAGCTTGATATATGATGCCGACTGGCCATTGTGCTGACAAAATACTTCTCAATTACGGCCATGTGAAATTGGATTTCCTGGGCACATTAGGGGATTGAGAATTGTTGAGAGGTTTCACGCTCCTTCCCCAGGTCCCATCCTTCTTGATGCGCTGCCTCAGTCACGAGACTGAGACCTAGTGTGAGTCCCAAGTGGCACCCTATTGGGGTGCGCTAGGGAATAGGGTGCCAGTTGAGACACAACCCTACTAGACTGGCTGCTCCTGGTTGATCCTTTACAGCCCTGCTCCTCCTAGACTGGCTGCTCCTGGTTGATCCTTTACAGCCCTGCTCCTACTAGACTGGCTGCTCCTGGTTGATCCTTTACAGCCCTGCTCCTCCTAGACTGGCTGCTCCTGGTTGATCCTTTACAGCCCTGCTCCTACTAGACTGGCTGCTCCTGGTTGATCCTTTACAGCCCTGCTCCTACTAGACTGGCTGCTCCTGGTTGATCCTTTACAGCCCTGCTCCTACTAGACTGGCTGCTCCTGGTTGATCCTTTACAGCCCTGCTCCTCCTAGACTGGCTGCTCCTGGTTGATCCTTTACAGCCCTGCTCCTACTAGACTGGCTGCTCCTGGTTGATCCTTTACAGCCCTGCTCCTACTAGACTGGCTGCTCCTGGTTGATCCTTTACAGCCCTGCTCCTACTAGACTGGCTGCTCCTGGTTGATCCTTTACAGCCCTGCTCCTACTAGACTGGCTGCTCCTGGTTGATCCTTTACAGCCCTGCTCCTACTAGACTGGCTGCTCCTGGTTGATCCTTTACAGCCCCTGCTCCTACTAGACTGGCTGCTCCTGGTTGATCCTTTACAGCCCTGCTCCTACTCGACTGGTGATGGTGTTGGAGGTGTTATGAGATCAATAAGTCAGGCTGGACAGATGTGTTTTCTCTGGTAATACAGATGATTACAGTGGTAGGTCCATTCTGAACATTCATCCCAAAATGGAACCCCATTCTCCATATAGGGCTCTAGTAAAAAGTAGTGCACTATATAGGGAATAGGGTGACATTTGGGCTCAGCCGTGGTCCTTTTCCTTCACCTGATCACCTTCTAACAGGGATACAGTCCTCTCTCGTGTTCTCTGCCTTTTCTGTCCCCGCTACCGATCAACATTGTGTCAGTCAGCGCTGTGTATCTGTGTATTGTCACTGTGAATAATATTGTGTAGAGTCAGTCAGTCAGCGCTGTGTATCTGTGTATTGTCACTGTGAATAATATTGTGTAGAGTCAGTCAGTCAGCGCTGTGTATCTGTGTATTGTCACTGTGAATAATATTGTGTAGAGTCAGTCAGCGCTGTGTATCTGTGTATTGTCACTGTGAATAATATTATGTAGAGTCAGTCAGTCAGCGCTGTGTATCTGTGTATTGTCAATGTGAATAATATTGTGTAGAGTCAGTCAGTCAGCGCTGTGTATCTGTGTATTGTCACTGTGAATAATATTGTGTAGAGTCAGTCAGTCAGCGCTGTGTATCTGTGTATTGTCACTGTGAATAATATTGTGTAGAGTCAGTCAGTCAGCGCTGTGTATCTGTGTATTGTCACTGTGAATAATATTGTGTAGAGTCAGTCAGCGCTGTGTATCTGTGTATTGTCACTGTGAATAATATTGTGTAGAGTCAGTCAGCGCTGTGTATCTGTGTATTGTCACTGTGAATAATATTGTGTAGAGTCAGTCAGTCAGCGCTGTGTATCTGTGTATTGTCACTGTGAATAATATTGTGTAGAGTCAGTCAGTCAGCGCTGTGTATCTGTGTATTGTCACTGTGAATAATATTGTGTAGAGTCAGTCAGTCAGCGCTGTGTATCTGTGTATTGTCACTGTGACTAATATTGTGTAGAGTCAGTCAGTCAGCGCTGTGTATCTGTGTATTGTCACTGTGAATAATATTGTGTAGAGTCAGTCAGTCAGCGCTGTGTATCTGTGTATTGTCACTGTGAATAATATTTGTAGACTCAATGAAGATGTCCAGGTCCTAAGGTGGATGCATGTCGGTGGCTTGAAGTGTTTTCCTTACTGTGAACGACGTCTGCTTGTGGACTTCATATGTGACGCTACCATCACTGAAAAACAGTACACATTTACCATGCAGTAACTGCAAATTTATTGCATGACGACTGTCTCTTTGGGATGGCCATAAAAGGTGGGGAGTGAGTGAACAATTCCAGAGACAAAGGATATGCCCAAATCAAATCAAATCTGCTTGTGATTCAATCTTCACTATGGGGATGTGAATGAACCACAGTATTATTTTAAGAATGAAGATATCTGCAGTAACTCTTGGTATTGACACTCTGTCCTTGTCGGTGTGGAACAGGGATAGTGCAGCAGATGACCTCATGTGTAAAAGAGTGTGACCATAGAAACATAATTTCTAGAATGGACTACTCCATTCAAGTCAATGTTGTGTCATTCTATTTTCATTGAATAGTGAGGATGGAAGCCCTGCCGTGGGGAACCATGAGAGACATCAATGCCTAGCATCTCTCATTGGCTCCTCATCCTGATTGGTCGGTTCGTTGGAATGTTCATAACAGCTAATTGATGAAGGGAGGGGCCGGAACATTGGAAGCGGAACATTCCATTTGGAACTGTGGATCAACACAGGCCAGGGATACCTTAAACTACACCCCATAGGCTAGTGATGCATGACCCTGGCCAGTGTACGTGTGTGAATGTGTGTGGGGGGGTTGTGTCACACGACCTCAGCCACTCTTTAGCAGTACAAAGACACACAGACGTAAATGACTCAAATGGCACATGCAGTATTCATCTCACTGTCTCTCTGCTACCATGTCTGTCTTCTCCTCTTCTTTCTCCTTCTGTTGTTCTCACCTCACAGATGATTTTACTCTGAGTTTTATTCTCCAGTCTGCTGCACTGCTTACAAACCTGAATGACTTACGTTTATTTTCAATGAAACTTGAAAAATTGAATGAAACCATATACAGTTGAATTTGGAAGTTCACATACACTTAGGTTGGAGTCTGTAAAACTAATTTTTCAACCACTCCACAAGTTAGTCAGAGGGGTCAAAGTACACAGGGAGGGACTTGTCAAGGTTCCTGAATGAGACTAAAGGGAAAAAGGTTAATCTTGAAGATTTTTTTTTGCTATCTGGGAAAGTTTGTAAAATCAGTACAACACACTATGAAACATGTGGGGCATGGTGTCCTCTCAACCAGGAATTGTTTTATGTTGAGGAAGTGGGTCACAACCGTGCGTAAGGGATGACCTTCAGACACTTTTTTAGATGAATAATTTTTTTTCTGGCCCTGGCGCTTTTTGAGCTTTGCTATTGGTCCCTTTCAAGACCAGTCCACAAGTCTGGTTCATCCTTTGGAGCATTTTCCAAATGCCTGAAGGTACCACGTTCATCTGTACAAACAATAGTACGCAAGTATAAACGCCATGGGACCACACAGCTGTTCTACCTCTCAGGAAGGAGACGCGTTCTGTCTCCTAGAGATGAACGTACTTTGGTGCGAAAAGTGCAGATCAATCCCAGAACAACAGCAAAGGACCATGTGAAGATGCTGGAGGAAACCAGTACAAAAGTATCTATCCACAGTAAAACGTATCCTATATCGACATAACCTGAAAGGCTGTTCAGCAAGTAAGAAGCCACTGCTCCAAAACCGCCATAAACAAGCCAGACTATGGTTTGAAACTTCACATGGGGACAAAGATCGTACTTTTTGGAGAAATGTCCTCTTGTCTGATGAAACAAAAATAGAACTGTTTGACCATAATGGCCATCGTTATGTTTGAAGTAAAAAGGGGGAGGCTTGCAAGCTGAAGAACACCATCCCAATCGCGAAGCATGGGGTGGAAGCTTCATGTTGTGGGGGTGCTTTGCTGCAGGAGGGACTGGTGCACTTCACAAAATAGATGGCATCATAAGGTAGGAAAAATATATTGATATATTGAAGCAACATCTCAAGACATCAGTCAGGAAGTTAAAGCTTGGTTGCAAATTGGTCTTCCAAATGGACAATGACCCCAAGCATACTTTCAAATTTGTGGCAAAATGGCTTAAAGACAACAAAGTGAAGGTATTGGTGTGGTCATCACAAAGCCCTGACCTCAATCTTATAGAAAATGTATTGGCCGAACTGCAAAAGCGTGTGCGAGCAAGGAGGCCCACAAACCTGACTCAGTTGCACCAGCTCTGTCAGGAGGAATGGGCCAAAATTCACCCAACTTATTGTGGGAAGGTTGTGGAAGGCTACCTGAAACATTTGACCCAAGTTAAACACTTTAAAGGCAATGCTACCAAATACTACTTGAGTGTATGTAAACTTCTGATCCACTGGGAATAAAATAAATAAATAAAAGCTTGAATAAATAATTTGCCCAACTATTATTCTGACATTTCACATTCTTAAAATTAAGTGGTGATCCTAACTGACCTAAGACGGGGATTTTGTACTAGGATTATATGTCAGGAATTGTGAAAAACTGAGTTGAAATGTTTTTGGCGAAGGTGTATGTAAACTTCCGACTTCAACTGTAGTTATGTAGTGAATGAAGTCGATTGGGGGCTCTGGTGGAAAGGGACAAGTGTGCTGATCCATGGAACAAATGTTAATGCAAGGGTGGCAGTCCTTTTTGCTGTCCATCTGGCCGTAAAAATGTCATCCTCAATGGAGGTGTGTAAGGGTAGACTGCTTGTTGTAAAAGCTGAATTTAACAACATGTTTTTTCCTTTATAAGTGTTTATGCGCCTAACACAGAGAGAGAGAGAGAGAGAGAGAGAGAGGGGCCTCTGTTTGGGTGTCTTAGACTGGAACTCTCTCAGGTAGCGCCCGAGGAGACATTGGTGGTCGGCGGTGGTCGGCGGGGACTGGAAATTGGATTTTACGAAAGACAGAAATGAGGAGGAGCCTCATTCAAGCTCAGTGGGGGTGTTAAGGGACATCATTAATCAGTTTGACTTCGTGGATATTTGGAGAACTAAACATCCCAACACAAGACAGTGTACATGGGTGAAAGTCTTTGGGGCTAGGGTGAGTGCAGCCCAACACAAGACAGTATACATGGGTGAAGGTCTTTGGCGCTAGGGTGAGTGCAGCCCAACACAAGACAGTATACTTGGGTGAAGGTTTTTGGAGCTAGGGTGAGTGCAGCCCAACACAAGACAGTATACATGGGTGAAGGTCTTTGGAGCTAGGGTGAGTGCAGCCCGACTCGGTCGGTTTTACATGTCCAGGAATCAGAGCAATAGGCTGTTGGGCGCAACCATTCTCCCGGTGGGTTTTTCAGATCACCACATAACTAACTCATCCACCATCTATAGCATGACTAGACCCAGCCTCAGCTACACCACCATCTATAGCATGACTAGGCCCAGTCTCTGCTGCCTCCACGTTTCCCCCACTGGCACTTGTATCCTCACCTTGTCTACAGCCTTTATGTGGGCACGCAAAGCTCTTATGCCCCAAATCCCCACATTCAAAGCACCACAGACAATCTGTGCTGGCAAACCCTGCGCTGAGCCCCTCCCCATGCCTCATTTTAAAATACACATTTAACTGTTGCTTGTTGTTATTCAGAAACTCGAACACTTGCCTCTGGAATGATACAGCATGCTTATCTGCCGACAGCACACGAAAACAGCTAGCAAACTTACCAAAATGACTCAGCTCTTTCCGGATTTGATCATCCGTAATTAACAAAGGCAGATTCACAACTACCACCCTAGTCGAAGGAGTCGAAAGATGAGAAATCAGCACCAACAGATCCCTTATAAATATTCACTAGCAATCACAGCTTTGTTCATTCTAGAAGCAGAATGTATAAATTCAGCTCCTACCTATTTGCCGACCGCCAGCAGAACCTCCTCCACCTAAACTCCATTCTCAGGAACACACCTGAATCCATGCTGTAACGACAGATTTTCCTCCGCGCTGGGCTGCGAAGCCATTAGCACCCCACACCGTTCAAACCCAAGGAACCTCTGTCCTCTTCCTCCCGAACTTTGAGCAAAATCAGTGGATACCACTAAACTAAAAGTGCATAGGATACCACCATAGAAAATATATTTTTTTAAGAAAAGACCAAGGAAATAATCAAGACAATAAGGACAGAGCCCTCCTCACGGCCTCTCATCTCCAAAACACT
Organism: Oncorhynchus mykiss; assembly: GCF_013265735.2. Taxonomy (NCBI): domain Eukaryota; kingdom Metazoa; phylum Chordata; class Actinopteri; order Salmoniformes; family Salmonidae; genus Oncorhynchus; species Oncorhynchus mykiss. The sequence goes on from NC_048566.1 coordinate 93,676,892, forward strand.
CCCAGCATGCACTGAGAGAGGAGAGAGAGAGAGGAGTGAGACAGACAGAGAGAGGGGGGAAATTGAGACAGGGAGAGACAGAGAAATAGGAGAGAGATGCAGAGAGACAGAGAAATAGGAGAGCGATGCAGAGAGACAGAGAAATAGGAGAGAGATGCAGAGAGACAGAGAAATAGGAGAAAGATGCAGAGAGACAGAGAAATAGGAGAAAGATGCAGAGAGACAGAAATAGGAGAGAGATGCAGAGACAGAGAAATAGGAGAGAGATGCAGAGACAGAGAAATAGGAGAGAGATGCAGAGACAGAGAAATAGGAGAGAGATGCAGAGACAGAGAAATAGGAGAGAGATGCAGAGAGACAGAGAAATAGGAGAGAGATGCAGAGAGACAGAGAAATAGGAGAGAGATGCAGAGAGAGAGAGAAATAGGAGAGAGATGCAGAGAGAGAGAGAAATAGCAGAGAGATGCAGAGAGAGAGAGAAATAGGAGAGAGATGCAGAGAGACAGAGAAATAGGAGAGAGATGCAGAGAAATAGGAGAGAGATGCAGAGAGAGAAATAGGAGACAGAATGCAGAGATGCAGAGAAAGAGGAGAGAGATGCAGAGAAATAGGAGAGAGATGCAGAGAAATAGGATAGAGAAAGAGAGAGGAGGCAGCGAGAGCGAGAGCGAAAGAGAGACAGAGGCAGAGAAATAGGAGAGAGAATGCAGAGAGAGAAATACCTTGCTTTGGCAATGTTAACACATGTTTCCCATGCCAATGCCAATAAAGCCCCTTGAATTGAATTGAAACAGGAGAGAGATGCAGAGAAATAGGATAGAGAGAGACGAGGCAGCGAGAGAGAGAGAGGCAGAGAGAGAAAAAGAGGAGAGAGTGAGACAGAGAGGGAGAGAGATGCAGTGTGAATTGAGAAAGAGGGGGAGAGAGAGACAGGGAGAGAGAGAAATAGGAGAGAATGCAGAGAAATAAGAGAGAGAGAGGAGACCAAGAAAGAGACCGAGAAAGAAGAGAGAGATGCAGAGAGACAGACAGAGAGACAGAGAGATGCAGAGAGACAGACAGAGAGACAGACAGAAAGACAGATAGATGCAGAGAGACAGACAAAGAGACAGACAGAGAGACAGACAGATGCAGAGAGACAGACAAAGAGACAGACAGAGAGACAGACAGATGCAGAGAGACAGCCAGAGAGACAGACAGATGCAGAGAGACAGACAAAGAGACAGACAGAGAGATAGAGACAGACAAAGAGACAGACAGAGAGAGAGAGACAGACAGAGAGAGAGAGACAGACAAAGAGACAGACAGAGAGATAGAGACAGACAAAGAGACAGACAGATAGAGAGATAGAGACAGACAGATAGAGAGATAGAGACAGACAGATAGAGAGATAGAGACAGACAAAGAGACAGACAGAGAGATAGAGACAGACAAAGAGACAGACAGATAGAGAGATAGAGACAGACAGACAGATAGAGAGATAGAGACAGACAGACAGACAGACAGACAGACAGACAGACAGACAGACAGACAGACAGACAGACAGACAGACAGACAGACAGACAGACAGACAGAGACAGAGAGAGAGAGGAGAGATAGAGAGAGAGACAGAGAGAGAGAGAGGAGACAGAGAGAGAGAGGAGACAGAGAAATAGGAGAGAGACACAGACAGGAGAGAGACACAGACAGACAGGCAGGCAGGCAGCAGAGACACAGACAGGCAGGCAGGCAGCAGAGACACAGACAGACAGGCAGGCAGCAGAGACACAGGCAGACAGACAGACAGACAGACAGGCAGGCAGCAGAGACACAGACAGACAGGCAGGCAGGCAGCAGAGACACAGACAGACAGCAGAGAGACAGACAGACAGACAGGCAGGCAGGCGGACAGACGAACAGACGGAGGGAGAGAAAGGTAAATGATAAGCCAATTTGTCATTGATGGAAGCTGATGACAAACTCCAGCAGCAGTGATGTCATATCTAGCTTCCTGTGAATAAACTCCCCATTCTAATCCCCAGGAAGACACCCACACACTCCCTCAAATAAAGGCTATTAGCAGTGTTAGCCAGGTGGATCCGCCCAACCACCCAGTGGCCCAGTGGCAAGGGGCTGGCTAGCTGGTGGGTGGCTGGGGACATTTGTAAAGCCTAATTTGGGTAACACACAGTGACAAAAGAAAGGGGCTCACACACTTCGTTAATACACCATCCATCATCGAGCTAACTGTTCACTGAGACCTAATGGGAATAACGCTGGGTGCAGCCACACACACACACACACACACACACACACACACACACACACCTTGGCAGGCTGAATACAGCTGGACTCACTCAACTGAAAGGGCCCTTCATCCTCTCATCTCTGGGCCCTGGTCGAAGGTAGTTCACTACATAGGGAATAGGGTGCCATTCAAACAGACTCAATGTTTACTCTCTCTTTCTCTGTTTGATTAGACTGGCATCAATTACACTCCGACAATTATTATGTGGGACGGAGAAAAAAAGGGATGTTTTTCTAGTGGAGGCAAGGAAATAGGTCACATTAGTATCTTAGAAGATAAGCTAATTCAGTAGCTGCTTTTGGGCGGCGAGGGAGCGAGAATTAGAGATCCTTTTATGCTGAAATGTAATTTCAGGCACATCTTGTTTTTCACACGCAGGCAAATGTGATTTGATACGCTGGATCGGCGTTCCTGTTGCTCAGTGTGGTTAGAGGAGTTAAGCTCTGATTGGATTTTCCAAGTAGAACCAAAGTCACGGAATGTTACAGGGACCTAGTTAGAGATAATGTCAGGTAATACCATAGTAGAAGTGACATCTGTTGTGATAGTACCACAAAGTGCGTAAACATATAACATAGCCTCTCAGCTGCAGTTAGTCCATGTAGTGAAACATATAACATAGCCTCTCAGCTGCAGTTAGTCCATGTAGTGAAACACAAATCATCAAATTGTATTGGTCCCATAGACACATTTAGCAGATGCTATTGCGGGTGTAGCGAAATGCTTGTATTCCTGACTCCAACAGTGCAGTAATACTTAACAATTCACAATAATTCACACAAATCTAAAAGTAAAATAATGGAATTAAGAAATGTATTAATATTAGAACAAGCAATGTTGGAGTGTCATTGACTAAAATACAGTGGAATAGAATACAATATATACACTACCGTTCAAAAGTTTGGGGTCACTTAGATAATTCCTTATTTTTTAAAGAACAGCACATTTTATGTCCATTAAAATAACATAAAATTGATCAGAAATAGAAATTGTAGACATTGTTAATGTTGTAAATGACTATTGTGGCTAGAAATGGCAGATTTTTTTTAGGGAATATCTACATAGGCCCATTATCAGCAACCATCACTCCTGTGTTACAATGGCACGTTGTGTCAGCTAATCCAAGTTTAACATTTTAAAAGGGTAATTGATCATTAGAAAACCCTTTTGCAATTATGTTAGCACAACAGAAAACTGTTGTTCTGATTAAAGAAGCAATAAAACTGGCCTTCTTTAGTCTGGTTGAGTATCTGGAGCATCAGCATTTGTGGGTTTGATTACAGGCTCAAAATGGCCAGAAACAAAGACCTTTCTTCTGAAACCCGTCAGTCTATTATTGTTCTGAGAAATGAAGGCTATTCCATGCGAGAAATTGCCAAGAAACTGAATATCTCGTACAACCCTCAACCCTTCAGGTTAGAGACCCTGTGTCTCTAACCTGAATAGAAAGAGGAGTTGGAGGCCCAAGTGTAGAACTGAGTAAGAGGACAAGTACATTAGTGTCTAGTTTGAGAAACAGACGCCTCACAAGTCCTCAACTGGCATCTTCATTAAATAGTACCCGCAAAACACGAGTCTCAACGACAACAGTGAAGAGGCGATTGCGTCGTCTGTGGATCTATTGGGGCGTAATAAAATTGAAGCGGGTCTAGGGTGTCAGGTAAGGTAGAGGTGATATGATCCTTAACTAGCCTCTCAAAGCACTTCATGATGACAGAAGTGAGTGCTACGGGGAGATAGTAATTTAGTTCAGTTACCTTTGCTTTCTTGGGTACAAGAATAATGGTGGACATCTTGAAGCAAGTGGGGACATCAGACTGGGATAGGGAGAGATTGAATATATCTGTCAAGACTCCAGGCAACTGGTCTGTGCATGATCTGAGGACATGGAGGCCACAGAGAAGGAGAGCCCACAGTCCTTGGGAACAGGCTGCGTCGATGGCATTGTGTTCTCCTCAAAGCGGGTGAAGGTGTTTAGCTTGTCTGGGAGCAAGACGTCAGTGTCATTTTGCACGCCCAATTTTTCAGTTTTTGATTTGTTAAAAAAGTTTGAAATATCCAATAAACGTCGTTCCACTTCATGATTGTGTCCCACTTGTTGTTGATTCTTCACAAAAAAATACAGTTTTATATCTTTATGTTTGAAGCCTGAAATGTGGCAAAAGGTCGCAAAGTTCAAGGGGGCCGAATACTTTCGCAAGGCACTGTAAACTTCTTGTTAATCCAACCACAGTGTCAGATTTAAAAAAGGCTTTACGGCGAAAGCATACCATGCGATTATCAGAGAACAGCGCCCAGCAGACAAATCATTACAAACAGCCAAGAAGAGGAGTAACAAAAGTGTCATGACGTTGCGCTCTTTGTGTACAGCGAGCCCCATACCCCTCTCCCTGCCTCCCACTTGCCTCTTCCAACTAGGCGGCTGTGGTCAGAGTGAGGTCGTAAATTCCTGGGGAAGAACCAACCTCATGGCCACACAGTATAAGAGATAGAGTGAAGTTTCATAGAGAACAAAGGAATTTCTTTCACCTCACAGAACTTGAGGTCCGAACAACGTTTACGTTCCGGAGAAGGTATAAAAGATCGGTGAAGAATCCAACTACAAACTGGTCCGTTTGTTACAACTCGGCAAGCTCATGGGTGACGGTGCAGCCACATTACCATAACGCTGTTTATATAATAGCCTCAGATATGAGGTTTTACATCTAATTGTTGTATAAGATGAATGAGTGGGGATGATACTGTTTGTAAAATTGTGTAATGTGATTTTGGACTGTTTAATGAAGGAAACTCCAATTCCCTTTTGAGTTGAACTAAATCAGAGGACCGCCCATGAGCCCAGTTAGGGTCAGGCAGACCCTTTTCTGCAATTCCAAATAAAACCCAACTTAGAGAAATTCTCGGTAGACCATTGTTCTCCCGTGGTTGAGAGAAACAAGGTTGCAGACCATTGCTGAATCTTTTAACCATACCACATGGTTAAACTCTTAGACTATCGATACCGACAGAAGTCATTGATATTAATTACTAGTCTGCAGCTAGGAATTCGGTATCATTGAACGCAAGAACGACAACCGCCGAAACATCCATTCTATAACGACATGAATGAATGAACTATCCACTATAACCACGACAGAGGGAGAGAGACGGACAATTCTACAAAAGAAACACATTTTTCAACAGCGATCAAGACGACACACTGAGCGTAAATATATATATTGATTTCAATTGTTCCCGAATGAGTGAGCGTTCATGTGTAAAGGATTAGAATTTAAATTGTTATAATTATTAACTCTTCCCTTTTGTCTAACAAGCCGCCATTCCGGTTTAGCCCACTAGGGCACATTCTCCTATCATTTCTTGTAACCATATTTACTTTGTTGTTTTGTTTATGCACTTCTATTAATTACTTAGTAATAAATAAATTATTTAAGACAATTGATGTATGGATGACTCAGTGAAGACTGGGTTCGTGCAGATAACCAACAATTTACGCCGTTTGGAATGAGACTAACGTGAGGTAAAATAAATAATTCATTAATCAGCAGACTATTGAACAGATATGAAAATATCTGAAAGGTTATATTGGGAAATTATAACTTTGTAATCTGAATATTTTCCTTGGTGCCCCGACTTCCTAGTTAATTACGGTTACATGATTAATCAGTTTGATCGTGTAATACTAATTAGAGAATCTTTGATAAAAACTAAGTCTTCAATTTAATGATAGTAAAGACAAGACAAAAGTCTGAAATAGCAATAAAATGTATCACTTACCTTTGATGATCTTCATATGGTTGCACCCCGAATACTCCACGTATTCACAATAAATGTTTGTTTTGTTCGATAATGTCCCTCATTATGTCCAAAAAACTATATTTTGTTGGATTGCTGAACAAAACGCTCCATTGGAACAAAGCGCGGTCACAATAGACAGATGAAAAATCCAAAAAGTAAAAGTTCGTAGAAACATGTCAAACGATGTTTAAAATCAATCCCCAGGTTGTTATCATAAATAATCAATAATATTTCAACCAGACAAAAGCTTCATCAATAGAAAAGGAGAAACAAGAAAGGCTCGTTCCCGGTCAAGCGCTGGACTCATGTCTGGAAATATCCACTGTCCTCTCATTGAAAGTGCTGTATTTCCCTAATTTCTCAGAGTAAAAGCCTGAAACACTGCCTAAAGACTGGCCACATGTCGAGGAAGCTATAGAGATCATGAACTGGGTCCTAAGTCTTTGTATGGTGGATAGGCATTCAATGGAAAAACAGCCAAAATAAAAGCACTTCCTGGATGGATTTTCCTCAGCTTTTTGCCTGCCATATCAGTTATGTTATACACACAGACATTATTGTAACAGTGTTGGAAACTTCAGAGTGTTTTCTATCCAAACCTACCAATTATATGCATATCCTAGCTTCTGGGCCTGAGTAGCAGGCAGTTTACTTTAGGCACACTTTTCATCCAAAATTCTGAATGCTGCCCCCTACTCGCGTGAAGTTAAACAAGTAGTACCCGTGCTGAGTTTCTTCCTATAGGAAGGGGGGAGCAAAATGAAGTCGTGATCTGATTTGCCGAATGGAGAGCAGGAGAGGGCCTTGTAGGTATCACAGATAAGGGAGTATAGCAGTGGTCTAGTGTTTTCCCAGCGCAAGTAATACAGTCAATGTGTTGACAGAACTTTGGTAACGTTTTCCTCAGATTTTCCTTTGATAAAATCCCCAGCTACAATAAATGCGGCCTCAGGATATGTGGTTTCCAGTTTACCTAAAGTCCAGTGTAGTTCATTGAGGGCCGCCGGGGTATCGGCTTGGGGGGAATATACACGGCTGTGACTATAATCAAAGATAATTCTCTTGGGAGGTAATATGGTCGGCATTTAGTTGCTAGGTATTCTAGGTCGGGTGAACAAAAGGACTTAGTTTCTGTACGTTATCACAATCACACCATGAGTAGTTAATCATGAAACATACACCAGTCTTTTTTCTTCCAGGACAGTTCTTTATTCCTGTCTGCGCGATGTACTAAGAACCCAGCTGGCTGTATGGACGTGGACAGTATATCCGAAGAGAGCCATGATTCCATGAAACAGAGTATATTACAATCCCTGATGTCTCTCTGGAAGGAGATCTTCGCCCTGAGCTCATCCACTTTATTGTCAAGAAACTTAACATTAGCGAGTAATATAATCGGAAGTGATAGATGGTGTGCCCGCCTCCTGAGTCGGACTAGAAGTCCACTCAGAATACCTCTTCTCCACCGGCGGCGTCTTGGCGCAGCCTCTGGGATAAGTTCAACTGCTCTGGGGGGTACAAACAAAGGGGGAAAGTCGTATTCCTGGTCATAGTGCTGGTGAGTTACCGCCGCTCTGATACCTCAGAGTTGTTTCCGTCTGTATGTAATAACACAAAAACGTTCTGGGCTAATAATGTAAGATATAACACACAAAAACAAAAAAATACTGCAAAGTTGCTTAGGCGCTAGAAGCTGAGCTGCCATGTCTGTTGGCGCGATCTGGCTGTCTCTCAGCTATAGTCAGTCAAAGTACTGAAACACAAAACATTGCCTGACTGCAGCTGAGACTGTTTTGTGTTTCAGTACTTAGCTGCAGTCAGTCCATGTAGTGAAACATAAAACATAGGCTCTCAGCTGCAGTGACTTACATTAATGCATTAACCTTGAGATAGCTAAGTGAGACGTCAACGTATCACAATCCTATCAAGTACATTTTCCCTCAATAACGTTGGTATCAGCTACGTCAGTGCTAGTCGGGAAACAGTACAGTACATAAAGGGTGGGGTTGATGCTGTGTGTGTGTGTGTCAGTGGAGGCTGCTGAGGGAAGGCTCATAATAATGACTGGAACGGGACGAATGGAATGGCATCAAACACATGGAAACCATGTGTTTGATGTACTGTATTTGATACCATTCCACTGGATTCCGCTCCAGTCATTACCACGAGCCCATCCTCACCATTTAAGGTGCCACCAACCTCCTGTGGTGTGTGTGTGTGAGTGAGTGAGTGAGCGGGGGTAAGAGAGAGCGGGTCATACTTTACCCATAACAAGGGTCAGTTTAGCATGGCAGCACTGTGATCATGATAGAAGGATGGCCTCGCCAATGAAGGCCCCTTATTTCAACTGTCAAGGAGCATTAGACACCCCCCCTCCCCACACACACGCTCCAGTATCCCCTGATGATCAATGTGGCAGGTACAACACATATCCTAGCCCGCTAGTGGAGGTTCAGAGATCACTGTGAACCAGACATGTAAAATGTGATGTATTACATATGGGGGCTTATGCCATTATGATGCTAGAAAATATATATATTATATATTATTATATATTACAGCCCAAGGTTTTATTAAATCTCTCAGCTACTCTGTCTGCCAGGAAATTTAAAGAAGGCCTGGGTGTTGGCGGTAGGAGAAGGTTCTTATTCTGGATTATCGTAATAAACATGGACAATTCTTGAATCCTTATTTTGTTTTGTGCTCTCACACTGCATTACGCTGAAGGCTCCATAAGCTTTAGATATTATACAGTATGTATGGGTCACTACGCTGAAGGCTCCATAAGCTTTAGCCATTATACAGTATGTATGGGTCACTACACTGAAGGCTCCATAAGCTTTAGGTATTATACAGTATGTATGGGTCATTACACTGAAGGCCCCATAAGCTTTAGGTATTATACAGTATGTATGGGTCATTTGGACAGAAGATGTTCTTGCTCATAAAGATGCGTGTATAGCTTTAAAGAGTTCAAATGTGAGCTTATTAAGCACAGATCGGAAGAGGGCATCTTTTTGTTCCAGCTACTATTTTTAAAGGGAAGTGTACACCCTCTCAAGGTGCTCCTCATAGTAAGGAAGATCAACACAGGCCAGGGATCCAACTAGGGATCCAACAGGGAACCAACTAGGGATCCAACAGGGTACCAACAGGGAACCAACTAGGATCCAACAGGGAACCAACTAGGGGTTCAACAGGGAACCAACTAGGGGTCCAACTAGGGATCCAACAGGGAACCAACTAGGGCTCCAACAGGGTACCAACAGGGTACCAACTAGGGATCCAACAGGGTACCAACAGGGAACCAACTAGGATCCAACAGGGAACCAACTAGGGATCCAACAGGGAACCAACTAGGGATCCAACATGGAACCAACAGGGAACCAACTAGGGATCCAACATGGAACCAACAAGGGATACAACAGGGTACCAACAGGGAACCAACTAGGATCCAACAGGGAACCCACTAGGATCCGACAGGGAACCCAACTAGGATCCAACAGGGAACCCAACTAGGATCCAACAGGGAACCCAACTAGGATCCATCACGGAACCCAACTAGGATCCATCAGGGATTCATCAGGGAACCAAGAAGGAACCAAGCATCACAGGTATTAGGCACTACAGCCACACTAGGATATTATCATCAGATAGACGAGGATGAGAGGAGCTAGCACAGGTATTAGATACTACAGCCACACTAGGTTATTATCAACAGATAGACGAGGATGAGAGGAGCTAGCACAGGTATTAGATACTACAGCCACACTAGGATATCATCAACAGATAGATGAGGATGAGAGGAGCTAGCACAGGTATTAGATACTACAGCCAAACTGGGGATCCAACAGGGAACCAACTAGGGATCCAACAGGGTAGCAACAGGGAACCAACTAGGGATCCAACAGGGTACCAACACGGAACCAACTAGGATCCAACAGGGAACCAACAGGGAACCAACTAGGATCCAATAGGGAACCAACTAGGGGTCCAACAGGGAACCCACTAGGGATCCAACAGGGAACCAACTAGGGATCCAACAGGGAACCAACTAGGGATCCAACAGGGAACCATCTAGGGATCCAACAGGGAACCAACTAGGGATACAACAGGGTACGAATAGGGAACCAACTAGGATCCAACAGGGAACCCACTATGATCCAACAGGGAACCCACTAGGGATCCAACAGGGAACCCACTAGGGATCCAACAGGGAACCAACTAGGGATCCAACAGGGAACCAACTAGGGATCCAACAGGGAACCAACTAGGGATCCAACAGGGAACCAACTAGGGATCCAACAGGGAACCAACTAGGGATCCAACAGGGAACCAACTAGGGATCCAACAGGGAACCAACTAGGGATACAACAGGGTACCAACAGGGAACCAACTAGGATCCAACAGGGAACCAACTAGGATCCAACAGGGAACCAACTAGGATCCAACAGGGAACCAACTAGGATCCAACAGGGAACCAACTAGGGATCCAACAGGGAACCAACTAGGGATCCAACAGGGTACCAACAGGGAACCAACTAGGATCCAACAGGGAACCCAACTAGGATCCAACAGGGAACCCAACTAGGATCCATCAGGGAACCCAACTAGGATCCATCAGGGAACCCAACTAGGATCCATCAGGGTATTAGATACTACAGCCACACTAGGATATTATCAACAGATAGACGAGGATGAGAGGAGCTAGCACAGGTATTAGATACTACAGCCACACTAGGATATTATCAACAGATAGACGAGGATGAGAGGAGCTAGCACAGGTATTAGATACTACAGCCACACTAGGATATTATCAACAGATAGACAAGGATGAGAGGAGCTAGCACAGGTATTAGATACTACAGCCACACTAGGATATTATCAACAGATAGAAGAGGATGAGAGGAGCTAGCACAGGTATTAGATACTACAGCCACACTAGGATATTATCAACAGATAGACGAGGATGAGAGGAGCTAGCACAGGTATTAGATACTACAGCCACACTAGGATATTATCAACAGATAGACCAGGATGAGAGGAGCTAGCACAGGTATTAGATACTACAGCCACACTAGGATATTATCAACAGATAGACCAGGATAAGAGGAGCTAGCACAGGTATTATATACTACAGCCACACTAGGATATTATCAACAGATAGACCAGGATGAGAGGAGCTAGCACAGGTATTATGGAGAAGCAAGAGGAAATTCAATAACGAGAAAAATAGAAAATAACTCCATTCAAGGATGGTTATGATCCATCGATATGATGCACTGAGGACATTAACCCTGGCAGAGCACTGATAAGGACATTAACCCTGGCACAGCACTGATAAGGACATTAACCCTGGCACAGCACTGATAAGGACATTAACCCTGGCACAGCACTGATAAGGACATTAACCCTGGCACAACACTGATAAGGACATTAACCCTGGCACAGCACTGATAAGGACATTAACCCTGGCACAGCACTGATAAGGACATTAACCCTGGCACAGCACTGATAAGGACATTAACCCTGGCAGAGCACTGATAAGGACATTAACCCTGGCACAGCACTGATAAGGACATTAACCCTGGCACAGCACTGATAAGGACATTAACCCTGGCACAGCACTGAGGACATTAACCCTGGCACAGCACTGATAAGGACATTAACCCTGGCACAGCACTGATAAGGACATTAACCCTGGCACAGCACTGATAAGGACATTAACCCTGGCACAGCACTGATAAGGACATTAACCCTGGCACAGCACTGATAAAGACATTAACCCTGGCACAGCACTGATATGGACATTAACCATGGCACAGCACTGATAAGGACATTAACCCTGGCACAGCACTGATAAGGACATTAACCCTGGCACAGCACTGATAAGGACATTAACCCTGGCACAGCACTGATAAGGACATTAACCCTGGCACAGCACTGATAAGGACATTAACCCTGGCACAGCACTGATAAGGACATTAACCCTGGCACAGCACTGATATGGACATTAACCCTGGCACAGCACTGATAAGGACATTAACCCTGGCACAGCACTGATATGGACATTAACCCTGGCACAGCACTGATAAGGACATTAACCCTGGCACAGCACTGATAAGGACATTAACCCTGGCACAGCACTGATAAGGACATTAACCCTGGCACAGCACTGATAAGGACATTAACCCTGGCGCAGCACTGATAAGGACATTAACCCTGGCACAGCACTGATAAGGACATTATCCCTGGCACAGCACTGATAAGGACATTAACCCTGGCACAGCACTGATATGGACATTAACCCTGGCACAGCACTGATAAGGACATTAACCCTGGCACAGCACTGATATGGACATTAACCCTGGCACAGCACTGATAAGGACATTAACCCTGGCACAGCACTGATAAGGACATTAACCCTGGCACAGCACTGATAAGGACATTAACCCTGGCACAGCACTGATAAGGACATTAACCCTGGCACAGCACTGATAAGGACATTAACCCTGGCACAGCACTGATAAGGACATTAACCCTGGCACAGCACTGATAAGGACATTAACCCTGGCACAGCACTGATACACTGACAAGGACATTGACTTCGCTGGCACTGCTGGAAGGGAGGAACCAAATACACCACGGGACAACCGCCATGCATAAGGATGGAGAGAGAAGAGGACGGGGGAAGGCAGAGGTTGAGGGAGAGAGAAGAGGACGGGGGGAGGCAGAGGTTGAGGGAGAGAGAAGAGGACGGGGGAAGGCAGAGGTTGAGGGAGAGAGAAGAGGACGGGGGAAGGCAGAGGTTGAGGGAGAGAGAAGAGGACGGGGGAAGGCAGAGGTTGAGGGAGAGAGAAGAGGACGGGGGGAGGCAGAGGTTGAGGGAGAGAGAAGAGGACGGGGGAAGGCAGAGGTTGAGGGAGAGAGAAGAGGACGGGGGAAGGCAGAGGTTGAGGGAGAGAGAAGAGGACGGGGGAAGGCAGAGGTTGAGGGAGAGAGAAGAGGACGGGGGAAGGCAGAGGTTGAGGGAGAGAGAAGAGGACGGGGGAAGGCAGAGGTTGAGGGAGAGAGAAGAGGACGGGGGAAGGCAGAGGTTGAGGGAGAGAGAAGAGGACGGGGGGAGGCAGAGGTTGAGGGAGAGAGAAGAGGACGGGGGGAGGCAGAGGTTGAGGGAGAGAGAAGAGGACGGGGGGAGGCAGAGGTTGAGGGAGAGAGAAGAGGACGGGGGAAGGCAGAGGTTGAGGGAGAGAGAAGAGGACGGGGGGAGGCAGAGGTTGAGGGAGAGAGAAGAGGACGGGGGAAGGCAGAGGTTGAGGGAGAGAGAAGAGGACGGGGGGAGGCAGAGGTTGAGGCAGGCAGAAGAGACGAAAAACCACTTGTGTTTGTATTTCTTGGTTCATGAATCAATATGGCTGTTTTTGTGTTTTTTTACAGAAAGGTCTCGTCTGTTGAGAGAGGGAGCATCTATCACTCCCACCTGGAGCTGCTATCAGGCTGTGGCAAGGTCGACACGGATAGCCTGGCCCGGTGTTTCTGTGTCTGCGTCTGCATGCTAGGCAATGTGTGGGCTCAGATTTCTTTAACATTTATTTAACTAGGTAAGTCAGTTAAGAACAAGTTCTTATTTACAATGACGGCTTAGGAACAGTGAGTTAACTGCCTTATTCAGGGGCAGAACGACAGATTTTTACCTTCTTGGGGATTCGATCTAGCAACCTTTCAGTTACTGGCCCAATGCTCTAACCACTAGGGTGTGTGTGTGTGTGTGTGTGTGTGTGTGTGTGTGTGTGTGTGTGTGTGTGTGTGTGTGTGTGTGTGTGTGACAGCTGGGGTGATATGGGGAAAATGGCCCTGATTAGAGCACCTGATTTATTCATCCACAATGAACTATAAACATCCCCCATAAGACGCATGGACTGCTCCATCTGCCTCAGATGGTCCCTGTTTTAAGGAGATTTTCCACACCATTAGGCCAATTTCCATCTATAAGCCTCTGCTGACCTGTAGATCTCCCCTGTGTGATAAAACAAGCCTCATGTGGTTTATCAAGTGGACATTAAGCAGAAACCACAACAACCCTGAATGAGTTGCTGTTAGGATTAGTGTATACAGTACACTTGAATGAGAGTCCTTCGGCAACATCCTGTCAGTTGGTGAAGCCGTAGACAGCTTATATATATATATATATATATATATATATATATATATATATATATATATATATATATATATATATATATATATATATATATATATATATATATATATATATATACATACACACACACACACACACACAGTTGAAGTCATAATTTTACATACACTTATGTTGGAGTCATTAAAACTCGTTTTTCAACCACTCCACAAATTTCTTGTTAATAAACTATAGTTTTGGCAAGTCGGTTAGGACATCTATTTTGTGCATGACACAAGTAATTTTTACAACAATTGTTTACAGACAGATTATTTCACTTATAATTTACTGTATCACAATTGCAGTGGGTCAGAAGTTTACATACACTAAGTTGCCTTTAAACAGCTTGGAAAATTCCAGAACATTATGTTATGGCATTAGAAGCATCTGATAGGCTAATTGACATCATTTGAGTCAATTGGAGTTGTACCTGTGAATGTTTTTGAAGGCCTACCTTCAAACTCAGTGTCTCTGTGTGGAATCATGGGAAAATCAAAAGAAGTCTGGTTCATCCTTGGGAGCATTTTCTAAACGCCTGAAGGTACCACGTTCATCTGTACAAACAATAGTATGCAAGTATAAACACCATGGGACCACGCAGCCGCCATACCGCTCAGGAAGGAGACGCGTTCTGTCTCCTAGAGATGAACGTACTTTGGTGCGAAAAGTGCAAATCAATCCGAGAACAACTGCAAAGGACCTTGTGAAGATGCTGGAGGTAACAGGCACAAAAGTATCTATATCCACAGGAAAACGAGTCCAATAGACATAACCTGAAAGGCCACTCAGCAAGGAAGAAGCCACTGCTTTAAAACCGCCATAAAAAAGCCAGACTACGGTTTGCAACTGCACATGGGGACAAAGATCATACTTTTGGAGAAATGTCCTCTGGTCTGATGAAACAATAATAGAACTGTTTAGCCATAATGACCATCGTTATGTTTGGAGGAAAAAGCGGGAGGCTTGCAAACCGAAGAACACCCATCCCAACCGTGAAGCGTGGGGGTGGCAGCATCATGTTGTGGGGGTGCTGTGCTGCAGGAGGGACTGGTGCACTTCACAAAATAGATGGCTTCATGAGGTAGGAAAATTGTGTGGATATATTGAAGCAACATCTCAAGACATCAGTCAGGAAGTTAAAGCTTGGTCGCAAATGGGTCTTCCAAATGGACAATGACTCCAAGCATACTTCCAAAGTTGTGGCAAAGCGGCTTAAGGACAACAAAGTCCAGGTATTGGAGTGGGCAGAACTGAAATAGCATGTGCGAGCAAGAAGTCCTACAAACCTGACTGTTACACCAGCTCTGTCAGGGGGAATGGGCCAAAATTCACCCAACTTATTGTGGAAGGCTACCCGAAACGTTTGACTCAATTTAAACAATTTAAAGGCAATGCTACCAAATACTAATTGAGTGTATGTAAACTTCTGCCACATTGGGAATGTGATGAAAGAAATAGAAGCTGAAATAAATAATTATCTCTACTATTATAACATTTCACATTCTTAAAATAAAGTGGTGATCCTAACTGACCTAAAACAGGGAATTTTTACTAGGATTAAATGTCAGGAATTGTGAAAAACTAAGTTTATACTATTATTATTATTATTATCTATATTATTATATGCTAATACATAGCCACTGGTAGAAGAAAAGACTAACTAGAAGCTGGACACTGGGATGGAAGTCCTGTCTCTGGGTTCCACATTGAGGGTCCAAAACATTAAGGACGCCTGCTGTTTCCTTGACACAGACTGACCGGGTGAATCCAGGTGAAAGTTATGATCCTTTATTGATGTCTCTTGTTAAATCCACTTCAATCAGTGTAGATGAAGGGGAGAAGACAGGTTAAAGAAGGATTTTTAAGCCCTGAGACATGGATTGTGGATGTGTGCCATTCAGAGGGTGACTGGGCAAAACACAAGATATAAGTGACTTTGAATGGGGTATGGTAGTAGGTGCCAGACGGTTTGTGTCAAGAACTGCAACACAGCTAGGTTTTTCACGCAGTTTCATATGTGTATCAATGGTCCACCACCCAAAGGACATCCAGCCAACTAGACAACTGTGGGAAGCATTGGAGTCAACATGGGCCAGCACCCCTGTGTAACGTTTTTTACACTTTGTAGAGTGACCCAACGAATTGAGGCTGTTCTGAGGAAAAAATGTACATGCTAGTTTTTATTTATTTATTTAACTAGGCAAATAAGTTAAGAACAAATTCTTATTTCCAATGATGGCCTACCGGGGAACAGTGGGTTAACTGCCTTGATCAGGGGCAGAACGACAGATTTTTACCTTGTCAGCTCGGGGATTCGATCTAGCAACCTTTCGGTTACTGGCCCAAAGCTCTAACCACTAGGCCACCTGCCGCCCCCCCACTCTAAACACTAGGCTACATGCCGCCCCCCCACTCTAAACACTAGGCTACCTGCCGCCCCCCCACTCTAACCACTAGGCCACCTGCCGCCCCCCCACTCTAACCACTAGGCCACCTGCCGCCCCCCCACTCTAACCACTAGGCCACCTGCCACCCCCCCACTCTAACCACTAGGCCACCTGCCGCCCCCCCACTCTAACCACTAGGCTACCTGCCGCCCCTCCACTCTAACCACTAGGCTATCTGCCGCCCCTCCACTCTAACCACTAGGCTACCTGCCGCCCCTCTAACCACTAGGCCACCTGCCACCCCTCCACTCTAACCACTAGGCTACCTGCCTCCCCAATAGTTACCAAGTGTGTTACCACTACAGGCTTGGCACTTCCAGTCCCTCTCTGAGTCTGTAATTAACAGGATTCACACGTCAGTCTGGTTAATTAAGAACCCTCTCAACAGCCCCCCCCCCCCATCCATAGAGATACATATATATTGATTAATTAATTAATCTATTTAATTATGTGCCCATGTCTAGCTGCAACACCACCTCTGATTAACATCAATTAACTGCCAAGAGGAATATGAAGAGGCCCTGTTTTTATGCTAATGCTATCTGCTACTCCTACCACTGGCTTATAAAGAGCTTTATCTCTATTCTCTGTGATAGGATTATGTGTCAGTCATTCAGTCAGTCAGTCAGAGGGAGGAAATCAGAAAGAGAGAGACAGAGCGAGAGGAAGAGAGAAGAGGAAATCAAATGGACTGATGTTTTCCTCCGCCTCATGCATACTGTATGGAGGAAATGAAGCCTCAGCGTGTGATGTCATCAGTAATATATCTGTCTGTGATATCACTTAATTATCAAGGACAGGAATGGGCGCTCGCTCTCTCTCCCCAATTTAAGGGGTTTTATTGGCATGAGAAACATATGCTTACATTGCCAAAGCAAGTGAAATAGATCAACTAAAGTGAAATAAACAAAAAATTAACAGTAAACATTACATTCACAAAGTTTCCAAAATAATAAAATAAATTTAAAATGACATATTTTTATATACAGTGTTGTAACGATGTGCAAATAGTTAAAGTACAAAAGGGAAAATATAAAACAAATATGGGTTGTATTTACAATGGTGTTTGTTCTTCACTGGTTGCCCTTTTCTTGTGGCAACAGGTCACAAATTTTGCTGCTGTGATGGCACACTGTGGTATTTCACCCAGTAGATAGGGAGTTTATTAAAACTGAATTTGTTTTTCAAATTATTTGTGGATCTGTGTAATCTGATGGTAATATGTGTCTCTAATATACATTTGGCAGGAGGCTGGAAATTGCAGCTCAGTTTCTCTCCCTCTACTGTACCTTCTCCCTGCACTAACCCATTTGATTCCTCTCCTGGGTGGTTCCACAGTAATGACTGAGTGGGGTATGAGGGGGTAGCTATCCTAGACAAGGAGGGAGAGACCCAGGCCAGTGTGATCCTGCTGATGACTGATTGAGGTCTACAGTGACACAGAGAGAGGACAGCTCAGTGCCAACCCTCCTGACCTTCTGCCCAGGAGAGGCCAATCCTTCAGATCCCTTTCCCCAGAGGCAGCCACAGGGGATACGACAGGCCCTCCTAACCAATCCCCAGGGGATACAGCAGGGTAATCAACACACTTATCAAACAGGAGGGGACACAATCAGAGAAAAAACTGCTCCACAGTTAAATACAGAGGGAGAAGGGGGAGGAGAGAGAGGGAGAGAGAAAGATGTGTCACAGGCCACCATGGGAAAATCCTCTGCATCATCATTAACAGCAGACTCGTACATTTCCTCAGTGTAAACAATGTTCTGAGCAAATGCCAAATTGGCTTTTTACCAAATTACCATACGACAGACCACGCATTCAGCCTGCACACCCTAATTGACAAACATACAAACCAAAACAAAAGACAGTCTTCATGCTTTGTTGATTTCAAAAAAGCTTTTGACTTACAAATACTAATTCCATCTAGACACCGTCGCCCTAGACCACAGACAAAAACAATATATACCTCGGCCTAAACATCAGTGCCACAGGTAACTTCCACAAAGCTGTGAAGGGGCTGAGAGACAAGGCAAGAAGGGCCTTTAATGCCATCAAAAGGAACATAATATTCAACATACCAATAAGGATGTGGCTAAAAATACTTGAATCAGTTATAGAACCCATTGCCCGAAATATTTGAGGCCCGCTCACCAACCAAGAATTCATAAAATGGGACAAACATCAAATTGAGACTCGGCAAAAATATCCTGTGTACAACATAAAACACCAAATAATGAATGCAGAGAAGAATTAGGCCGATACCCACTAATGATCAAAATCCAATAAAGAGACGTTAAATTCTACAAACACCAAAAAGGAAGAGATTCCCAAACCCATAACAAAGCCATCACCCACAGAGAGATAAACCTGGAAAAGAGTCCCCTAAGCATGCTGATACTGGGGCTCTGTTCACAAACACAAACAGACTCCACAGAGCACAAGGACAGCAACACAATTAGACCCAACCAAAACAAAAATATAATTACTTGGCACATTGGAATTAATTAATTAAAAAAATTAAGGAAAGCTTTGACTATGAACAGACTCAGTCAGCATAGCCTTGCTATTGAGAAAGGCCGCCGTAGGCAGACCTGGCTCTCAAGAGAAGACAGGCTATTTGCACACTGCCCACAAAATGAGGTGGAAACTGAGCTGCACTTCCTAACCTCCTGCCCAATGTATGACCATATTAGAGACACATATTTCCCTCAGATTACACAGATCCGCAAAGAATTTGAAAACAAACCCCATTTTGATAATCTCTCATATATACTGGGTGAAATACCACAGTGTGCCTTCAGAGCTGCAAGATTTGGGACCTGTTGCTCAAATCCCCATCTAATGTTGAATTGGAAGAGGACCTGTTTTGGAAGATAATGTATGCTCTAAAATGAAAATGGCAGGGTTAGACTTCGTGCTTTCCCTGTTTTCTGTGTGGAATTCCCTATTTCACTAATGTTCTATAGAACACTATACAGTTGTGGTCAAAAGTTGAGAATTACACGAATATTAATTTTTCACAAAGTCTGCTGCCTAAGTTTGTATGATGGCAATTTACATATACTCCAGAATGTTATGAAGAGTGATCAGATGAATTGCAATTAATTGCAAAGTTCCTCTTTGCCATGCAAATGAACAGAATCCACAAACAACATTTCCACTGCAATTCAGCCCTGCCACAAAAGGACCAGCTGACATCATGTCAGTGATTCTCTCGTTAACACAGGTGTGAGTGCTGATGAGGACAAGACTGGAGATCACTCTGTCATGCTGATTGAGTTCGAATAACAGACTGGAAGCTTCAAAAGGAGGGTGGTGCTTGGAATCATTGTTCTTCCTCTGTCAATCATGGTTACCTGCAAGGAAACACGTGCCGTCATCATTGCTTTGCACAAAAAGGGCTTCACAGGCAAGGATACTGCTGCCAGTAAGATTGCACCTAAATCAACCATTTATCGGATCATCAAGAACTTTGGACCAGGTCTCTCTTGGAAAAGAGATGTTACCTCAATGAGAAAAACCTGGATAAATAAAGGTAAAATTGAAAAAAAAAGAAAACTAAATTTCAAAGAGAGCGGGTCAATTGTTGTGAAGGCGGCTTCAGGGCGCCCAAGAAAGTCCAGCAAGCGCCAGGACCGTCTCCTAAAGTTGATTCAGCTGCGGGATCAGGGCACCACCAGTACAGAGCTTGCTCAGGAATGGCAGGTGTGAGTGCATCTGCACGCACAGTGAAGACTTTGAGGATGGCCTGGTGGGCAGCAAAGAAGCCACTTCTCTCCAGGAAAAACATCAGGGACAGACTGATATTCTGCAAAACGTACAGGGATATGACTGCTGAGGACTGGGGTAAAGTCATTTTCTCTGATAAATCCCCTTTCCGATTGTTTGGGGAATCCGGAAAAAAGCTTGTCTGGAGAAGACAAGGTGAGCGCTACCATCAGTCCCATGTTATGACAACAGTAAAGCATTCTGAGACCATTCATGTGTGGGGTTGCTTATCAGCCAAGGGACTGGGCTCACTCACAATTTTGCCTAAGAACACAGCTATGAATAAAGAATGATACCAACACATCCTCCGAGAGCAACTTCTCCCAACAATCCAATGCCTTTTCCAGCATGATGGAGCATAAGGCAAAAGTGATAACTAAGTGGCTCGGGGAACAAAACACCCTGGTCAAGAGGCGGGTGGACAAACAAAACCCCCAATTTTACCCTTTTTTCTCCCCAATTTCGTGGTATCCAATTGTTGTAGTAGCTACTATCTTGTCTCATCGCTACAACTCCCGTACGGGCTCGGGAGAGACGAAGTCATGCGTCCTCCGATACACAACCCAACCATTATTAACACAGCACACATCCAACCCGGAAGCCAGCCGCACCAATGCGCCGGAGGAAACACCGTGCACCTGGCCACCTTGGTTAGCGTACACTGCGCCCAGCCCACCACAGGAGTCGCTGGTGCGCGATGAGACAAGGACACCCCTACCGACCAAGTCCTCCCTAACCCGGGCGACGCTAGGCCAATTGTGCGTCGCCCCACGGACCTCCCGGTCGCGGCCGGTTACGACAGAGCCTGGGCGCGAACCCAGGGACTCTGATGGCACAGCTGGCGCTGCAGTACAGCGCCCTTAACCACTGCGCCACCCGGGAGGCCATAACCCCCACAAATTCTGACAAACTCCAAGCATTGATTATGCAAGAATGGGCTGCCATCAGTCCATTCTTGGCCCAGAAATTAATTGACAGCATGCCAGGGCAGATTGCAGAGGTCCTGAAAAAGAAATGTCAACACTGCAAATATTGACTCTTTGCATCAATTTCATGTAATTGTCAATAAAAGCCTTTGACACTTATGAAATGTTGTAATTATACTTCAGTATTCCATAGTAACATCTGACAGAAATATCTAAAGACACTGAAGCAGCAAACTTTGTGATAATGAATGTGTCATTCTCAAAACTTTTGGCCACGACTGTAGATTGAATAGCGTGTGATTTCGGGCCCATGCAGCCTCTCTTTTGACGGTTATTCCAAGATGAAGTGGAATGAGGTTGGAGAATGGAGAGGGATGGCAGAACCATTCCATCCCTTCTCTTCTCTTTATTGATTTCAGAGGACATGGAAGGAAAAGGAACAGACGGCTTGGCTTCCATCAGCAGAACTCGGGAGGGTGAACAAGGGGGGTGTACAGCCTGAGATAAATGCCTGACTGAAGGCTATTTCCTGAACCGAGGGATCTTAACGATCGGGAGCTGTGACACACTCCTATCTCTTGTGCTACATGAGGACAAATGACATACATTTCTAGACAATCTGTCAGAGCACATGCAGTACAGGCAGGTATTGAGGGCTGAGTATGTTTTGGGGGCAACAATTTTTCTGCAGTTGGTTGTAAAGTTGTCTTGTTAAAATGAATCCTATTTCTTAGGGTACCTGTGAGTAGAGCAGCTCCTGTAAAGATACCGACCAGTTAGCATTCCAGAGGGGGAGAGAGAGCAAATAGAAAGACGGAGAGAGAAATGAAGTCTGCAGAACGTGCCTAATTGTTAACCTGCAGGGTATTGGGGAGAAAGATAGCATCAACAAGAACAGGCCAATTAATTTAAGTAAACAAAAAAAAAATAACCTGTAAAGCCCACGATGGTGTTGAGAATAAGGACTCCGTGACGCGTTCAGAGGGTAAGGACTCCGTGACGTGTTGAGGGTAAGGACTCCGTGACGCGTTGAGGGTAAGGTCTCCGTGACGCATTGAGGGTAAGGACTCCGTGATGCATTGAGGGTAAGGACTCCGTGACGCGTTGAGGGTAAGGACTCCGTGACGCGTTGAGGGTAAGGACTCCGTGACGCGTTGAGGGTAAGGACTCCGTGACGCGTTGAGGGTAAGGACTCCGTGACGCGTTGAGGGTAAGGACTCCGTGACGCGTTGAGGGTAAGGACTCCGTGACGCGTTGAGGGTAAGGACTCCGTGACGCGTTGAGGGTAAGGACTCCGTGACGCGTTGAGGGTAAGGACTTCGTGACGCGTTGAGGGTAAGGACTCCGTGACGCGTTGAGGGTAAGGACTCCGTGACGTGTTGAGGGTAAGGACTCCGTGACATGTTGAGGGTAAGGACTCCGTGACATGTTGAGGGTAAGGACTCCGTGACGCGTTCAGAGGGTAAGGACTCCGTGACGTGTTCAGAGGGTAAGGACTCCGTGGGCTGCATGACTGGAATAATATTGGCATGTTTCATGCTCATCGTTATTCTCAACAACAGCAGTATTGAGGGTTTTGTTATATATAAGTTAGGCTGTGGGTTATAACACAACTCTTAGGTACAATCTGCAAAACGTACAGCCCCATCCTTCAATAGCAAAAAAGTACTGTTTTGGCTAACAAAGGAATGACAGATTGTGGCTTTAAAGCCAATGATTTCAAGTAATGGCCATGTAACAGTGGCTCTACTGAGGCAACACAGCTTTTCAGCTAAAGACGGTTGTCACTGTCTGGGGAATTGGCAAAGTCATAAACCTGCCTACTACTACAATTTATCTTCTTAAAATGTGATTTTAATTCTAACCCTAACATTAACCACACTGCTAACCTCTTGATCTACCCCTAACCTTGAATTTAAAAAAGCAACACTTTGCTTTGATACACTTTTACGATAGACGATTTAGAATTTGATTCATGCCTATTTTGTGGGAACCGCTAAGGACACCCTCCTGTCCTTTGCCTCTGGCCCACAAAGAGCCAATTTACACTTAGCCGAAAATGTAGCCTGAGCTGCCGTATGGAGTGTGTGACGCAATTGCGGAGCCTCCAGAGGCATGCAGAGGACAAATTGAGCTCGTACCACATCGCCCTGCGCCGCTCAAATTTTGTAATAATGCGGAGGGCTTCGTATAGCTTCACATCGACATGATTGGTTGAGGGCGGGAGTTCCTGTACAAACACAAATTCACTTCTTGACAACCTCTTTCACAACAGATCTGCGGCGCGCGACTGCCCCGGCGTCTGCAGCGCGCGACTGCCCCGACGTCTGCAGCGCGCGACTGCCCCGACGTCTGCAGTGCGCGACTGCCCCGACGTCTGCAGCGCGCGACTGCCCCGACGTCCGCAGCGGGCGACTGCCCCGGCATCTGCAGCGGGCGACTGCCCCGGCATCTGCAGCGTGCGACTGCCCTGACTTCTACAGCGCGCGACTGCCCTGGCGTCTGCAGCGTGCGACTGCCCCGACGTCTGCAGCGTGCGACTGCCCCGACGTCTGCAGCGTGCGACTGCCCCGACGTCTACAGCGTGCGACTGCCCCGACGTCTACAGCGCGCGACTGCCCCGGCGTCTGCAGCGTGCGACTGCCCCGACGTCTACAGCGTATGAAAAATGTAAAAAAAATAAAAATTAAAATCTGAATAATTAACATTTCCTGTTGCTGTAGGATTATGTTCCTGCTGTAGCAAACTGGTTCAAATTAAGAATCTACATCTGTAACAGTATGTTGGTAGGACGACGTAAAGACGTTTATCATATGCACAGGATACACCTGGTACACAGTAGTATTAGAGGTTCACCTCTCAACAGTGCGACATAGTTAGAATAGTAAGAATAACATAAATAAAGTCAATGGTACATTTAGCTGAAATATAAATAAAAGTTACAATAGGATATTTACCCCTATATACTTACATGTACTGTACATATTCTCATTCACCCCTTTAGATTTGTATATATTAGGTAGTTGTTGGAGAAATTTTAGATTACTTGTTAGATATTACTGTTAGATATTACTACAATGTCGGAACTAGAAACACAAGCATTATCGCTACACTCGCATTAACATCTGGTAACCATTTATGTGACAAATACAATTTGATGTAGCTAGCTTTTTTCTGTGCTCTTCGTATGCCACAAACCAATTTCACTAACTACTAATATGTCATTATAAAGCCAACATTATGTCATAACTGACCAATTATATGACAAAACACACACCATCAGTGACTAAAAGGCCCATATGGGGCTGCCTGGTGGTTAGAGTGTAGAGGCGGCAAGTAGCCTGGTGGTTAGAGTGTAGAGGCGGCAGGTAGCCTGGTGGTTAGAGTGTAGAGGCGGCAGGTAGCCTGGTGGTTAGAGTGTAGAGGCGGCAGGTAGCCTGGTGGTTAGAGTGTAGAGGCGGCAGGTAGCCTGGTGGTTAGAGTGTAGAGGCGGCAGGTAGCCTAGTGGTTAGAGTGGAGGGGCGGCAGGTAGCCTAGTTAGAGTGTAGAGGCGGCAGGTAGCCTGGTGGTTAGAGTGTAGAGGCGGAAGGTAGCCTGGTGGTTAGAGTGTAGAGGCGGCAGGTAGCCTGGTGGTTAGAGTGGAGGGGCGGCAGGTAGCCTAGTTAGAGTGTAGAGGCGGCAGGTAGCCTGGTGGTTAGAGTGTAGAGGCGGCAGGTAGCCTGGTGGTTAGAGTGTAGAGGCGGCAGGTAGCCTAGTGGTTAGAGTGGAGGGGCGGCAGGTAGCCTAGTTAGAGTGTAGAGGCGGCAGGTAGCCTAGTTGTTAGAGTGTTGGGCCAGTAACTGAAAGGTTGCTAGATCGAATCCCAGGTAAAAATCTGTCCCTGAACAAGGCAGTTAACCCACTGTTCCTAGGCCATCAACCCACTGTTCCTAGGCCATCAACCCACCGTTCCCAGGCCGTCAACCCACCGTTCCTAGGCCGTCAACCCACCGTTCCTAGGCCGTCAACCCACCGTTCCTAGGCCGTCAACCCACCGTTCCTAGGCCGTCAACCCACCGTTCCTAGGCCGCCAACCCACCGTTCCTAGGCCGTCAACCCACCGTTCCTAGGCCGTCAACCCACCGTTCCTAGGCCGTCAACCCACCGTTCCTAGGCCGTCAACCCACCGTTCCTAGGCCGCCAACCCACCGTTCCTAGGCCGTCAACCCACCGTTCCTAGGCCGTCAACCCACCGTTCCTAGGCCGCCAACCCACCGTTCCTAGGCCGTCAACCCACCGTTCCTAGGCCGTCAACCCACCGTTCCTAGACCGTCATTGTAAATAAGAATTTGTTCTTAACGGACTTTCCTGGTTAAGAAAAAAATAGTAAAATTCCAAACTAGACCAAACCATTTTTGTATTTAACCTTTATTTAACTAGACAAGTCAGTTAAGAACAAATTCTTATTTTCAATGACTGCCTAGGAACAATGGGTTAACTGCCTGTTCAGGGGCAGAACGACAGATTTGTACCTTGTCAGCTTGGGGATTTGAACTTGCAATCTTCCGGGTACTAGTCCAACGCTCTAACCACTAGGCTACCCTGCCGCCCCTTGGGTACAAATCATGAAGACAATGGATCAGACTGCAAACAGTTCAAGAAATAAACTTCTGCTCCGACTTATGACTGAATACCATGTGTCACTTCCTGTCCTTCCAATTCAACCTTAACCCATTGATTGTGATCAGTTACTGTCCCCTGTCTGGGGGCCGCTGGCGTTGACAGCACCTCAACGTCTTCATGTCCATGACAGAGCCATCAGTCACCCTGAAGGCTTGAGTGAAAGGGCCAGACGTGTTTGTGCGCGAGTATGTGTGTGTCTCTCTTTGCCACCTCTGTGTGTCTGACAGATGCCTTGTGTCTAACCAGCACCTCTCCTCCTTTATCTGCCTAGGCAGGCCAATCCTCCTGTATCCACCTATCATCATCTCAGACCTCTCTGATCCCCAGCAGCTTTCCGTTAGATACTGTAAATGTATTCTTAATGTGAGATAAGAAATCGTTTGCGTTAAGACATGATAACTACTGTATGTTGGACCCGAACGGGTGAAAAATTACAGGTCTGCAAATAGGATAACAAGTGTGATTCCCCCTCCCGCCTAATAGATGGGGTTTCATTGATTTGATTGCTCATTTAACCTTGGTAATAGCAGCAAGCTGCCGACAGCAGGCCAGAAGTAACTAAATATGTTGTTATTCTCCTCGCTAATATTGATGACTGCAATGACTCACTGAGGAGGAGGAGAGTGGAGGAGAGAGGAGGAGAGGAAGAACAAGGCACCAGAATCATGTCTCCACTCCTCCAATCCTCTCCCAGGCACCAGAATCATGGTCTCCACTCCTCCAATCCTCTCCCAGGCACCAGAATCATGTCTCCACTCCTCCAATCCTCTCCCAGGCACCAGAATCATGTCTCCACTCCTCCAATCCTCTCCCAGGCACCAGAATCATGTCTCCACTCCTCCAATCCTCTCCCAGGCACCAGAATCATGTCTCCACTCCTCCAATCCTCTCCCAGGCACCAGAATCATGTCTCCAATCCTCCAATCCTCTCCCAGGCACCAGAATCATGTCTCCACTCCTCCAATCCTCTCCCAGGCACCAGAATCATGTCTCCACTCCTCCAATCCTCTCCCAGGCACCAGAATCATGTCTCCACTCCTCCAATCCGATCTCAGGCCCCATGTCCAAGTAGGAGGCTTCCAAATCAGACAGCCTCCTCCCCATTGGCTGGAGAGTAGCGTCCACTGCTGGAGCTGAGATTGAGAAGCCACCCGTGAAGAAGTCAACTAAAATCTGGCTTGTCTGATTCATTTCTCTCCATACTAAATGCATACCAAGTCTGAATTTCCTTTCAAAGAAATGTAGACAAAATCATTAAAAACGCAGTACAGCAGTTTAGCAAATGATTTGAAAGGTACTTCTTTTTGAAACACATTTCATTTTGAGGAAAATAAAAGCCTTTTTTCAGAAGTAGTTTCTCGCTCTTCACTGCTTCCTTGAAAATCCATTGCCCTGTGTGGAGACAGTAGTCTTCGTGGTCTTCTATCCTCTGTTGTATTACTGCCCTCTCACTAAAGTCAATAAAGACTTCTCAAAGCTCTCTACAAAAACACTGAGCATTGGTCCAATGTCAAGTAAAATCGTTGGCACCTGTTTTGTTGGGAGCAAGCTGACGGCTTAGTGATTGAAGAGTTGCATTGGCATATAGACTTTGGCTTTTTAGGCTGTAAAAGTGTAAAAGACTTTTGCTGCACAGGAGACCCAGGTCCAACCCTGTCAGTCACACAGACACACAGAATATCTTTCTCTGCAGGGAATCCTCCCTCAACAAAAGCACATCAGGTATTTCCAGAGGAATCCGTCTCCTTAGTTGAGCATTAGAAATATCAGTTTTAGCCAGTGTCTCTATCTCATATTTCCACTTTAAAATGTCAGGGGACACTTTGACATGTCAGAGAAGAGGATTATTCCAGGAGAAATGGAGTGTCCCTCAGCCTGAAAACAGTCTAATTTATCCCCCAGATAGCTCTTCATTCCTTAATGACATTTACTCAGCTCCATACAGTGACGGGCTACATCCCAAATGGCCCCCATTTCTCTATATAGTGCACTACTTTTTGACCAGGGCCCAATAGGGTAGTGCACTATATAGAGAACAGGATGCCATTTGGGATGGAGCATTGGCCTTTGGTTGGTCCGTGGGAACGCCACGCAAGCAGCTCGCTCAGTGGCTTTGCTTTGTGTCGTCTAATAAAACCTTAAGTGGACAAAAATGTCTTCCATAAAACGCGCTGGTTCAACAGCTTTATCATCGTGGGTCCGCAGCAAATGTCAAGCAAGAGATGTTCACTGGAGCGTCATCAAATCACCCTCAATAAAAATGGTCAATAAATCAAATTTCAAATCAAATTTATTTATATAGCCCGTCGTACATCAGCTGATATCTCGAAGTGCTGTACAGAAACCCAGACTAAAACCCCAAACAGCAAGCAATGCAGGTGTTGAAGCACATTGGCTAGGAAAAACTCCCTAGAAAGGACAAAACCTAGGAAGAAACCTAGAGAGGAACCAGGCTGAGGGGGATTATTCCATAGAATACTACACTGCCCATGAAATCATCCCTTAATTGTGAGTGCAGTTACTCTGACCAAATGTAGGTTATCCTCATATCCTAAGATCTGCGAGCAAATCATTCATGAAATGATTACAAAGATGCATATTTAAAAATATAAAAAAATTGGCTTAATTAATAGCATTTGAACAACAAGACATTGATTGGAATTGATGCGTTTGTTTCAATGTGTTACTGATTGATTTATTTGGTATTGGCTTCATATGCATAGTATTCATTTTTGCAACGTGGTCCCCTGTAGCTCAGGTGGTAAAAGGTATAAAGTAATAATGTTCAGGCTAGGCTACCTGCCACCCTCTCTCCCTCTAAATGAACCTCACCCTTCCATCCTACTCCCTTACAGCCACGAGGAGACACTAATTTCCTACAACTAGTCTCTTCAACTAGGGTTTGGGGTATAACATATTTACCGTATTACAGGGCATTTAAAAAAATACCCTCTGTATTGACAAAATCATACCGTTTAAAAAAAAAATATATATATATTTTAATATTTGTACTTTTTTAAAAATAAGTACCTGCAGTCAACTTGTGCACTAGCTAATAGATATAGCAGACCACGTTCATTTTTTCGCTTGTTAGATATTTTATTATAAAAGCTTCTCAATACTAGTTTCCCAAAACAGCTGTTAGAGCCAATCGCGTGGGTTTGTTAACAAATAAGCAAAATGGATGCTTTGTGAGTTTAGTCACTCCTGCAGTGCAACTTAAGTGAGTTTATCAAGTTACACTTGTATGAAATTCACTACTAAATGTTTTCCAGCATATATATATATATATATATATATAGACACACACACACACACACACACACACACACACACACACACACACACACACACACACACACACACACTGCTCAAAAAAATAAAGGGAACACTAAAATAACACATCCTAGATCTGAATGAACTATTCTTATTAAATACTTTTTTCTTTACATAGTTGAATGTGCTGACAACAAAATCAAACAAAAATTATCAATGGAAATCAAATTTATCAACCCATGGAGGTCTGGATTTGGAGTCACACTCAAAATTAAAGTGGAAAACCACACTACAGGCTGATCCAACTTTGATGTAATGTCCTTAAAACAGGTCAAAATGAGGCTCAGTAGTGTGTGTGGCCTCCATGTGCCTGTATGATCTCCCTACAACGCCTGGGCATGCTCCTGGATAGTCTGTGGTGCAACGTGGCGTTGGTGGATGGAGCGAGACATGATGTCCCAGATGTGCTCAATTGGATTCAGGTCTGGGGAACGGGCGGGCCAGTCCATGCCTTCCTCTTGCAGGAACTGCTGACACACTCCAGCCACATGAGGTCTAGCATTGTCTTGCATTAGGAGGAACCCAGGGCCAACCGCACCAGCATATGGTCTCACAAGGGGTCTGAGGATCTCACCTCGGTACCTAATGGAAGTCAGGCTACCTCTGGCGAGCACATGGAGGGCTGTGCGAACTGAGAAGGAACTGAGAAGTGGTCTGTGGTCCCCACCTGCAGAATCACTCCTTTATTGGGGGTGTCTTGCTAAATGCCTATAATTTCCACCTGTTGTCTATTCCATTTGCACAACAGCATGTGAAATTTATTGTCAATCAGTGTTGCTTCCTAAGTGGACAGTTTGATTTCACAGAAGTGTGATTGACTTGGAGTTACATTGTGTTGTTTAAGTGTTCCCTTTATACTGCTAAAATTGTTTTTATATATCTCTTATAACTATTAAGTTAATTATCTAAGATGTGCCAAATAAATTCTGTCCAGATGGGTTTTGCTAACTTGCTAACTTTAGCTAAGTGGCAAACGTTAGCTTGCAAGATCAAGCTTCTTGCTAACAGCAGCAGAGACAACCCCTCCTGGTCTAATATTTATGTTTTCTACGTGCTCCAAACTGCGTTTTCAGCTACTTGCATAACTTCATGAGATGGGTTGTCCGTCTTAGTAGTAACCTTGCATCCGCTAAGTGGATTCCTTATTACTTGTTAGCATTCGAGTAGGTGACCTTTTTGGGCTTATTTTTTGGGGGTGAAATTTATATATATATATATATATCCCTTATGTGCACAACCGGTAATAGCGTATATCCCGGGGTGTCACAGGCACGGTATAAAGATATGGAAATCTGGATACCACCCAACTCTATCTTCAACATAGCTCTTTACATGCCTATTAACCTGAATGGGCCATTCAATCTCACACACCAGACTTAGGCTGTGAAACAGAACCATGATGAGTGCAACCACACACATCAATCATAAACAGCTATCAATAAATCATTACATTTAAATGGGTCTTAATGATGGAAGTTTTGCTGACTGGGCCTGTGTTTATGGCCCCATGATGGAACTGTACACACAAGACATTTACAATGCAGCGTGGTATCATACAAGGTGGCCTGCCAATGGTTCAGAACACATTGACTACATTGATGATAACACTTCTTCAATTACTGCCATGATGACTGCATGATACAACTGGATGATGGAAACATAACATTATATTACCAATTTAGAAAAACCATGGGGAAGGCCCAGTGAAGAAAAATGAAGTCATATCACCAACGCGTTGAAACAATCCATTCCAAGGCTTCAGATTGGAAAAATCAACCTTCTGTTCTTGGAGGAAATTGAGAAAATTGAGAAAAACTAGTAAGACGTGAGCCACATCAATTGATCCCATAGAGAATGTGCCGGCATGCTATATGATGTGCTTTCTGCCATTTAAGAACACATACTTTTACATCCACTACGGGGCTGACAGTCAGTGATTTACTACGGGGCTGACAGTCAGTGACTTACTACGGGGCTGACAGTCAGTGATTTACTACGGGGCTGACAGTCAGTGACTTACTACGGGGCTGACAGTCAGTGACTTACTACGGGGCTGACAGTCAGTGACTTACTACGGGGCTGACAGTCAGTGACTTACTACGGGGCTGACAGTCAGTGACTTACTACGGGGCTGACAGTCAGTGACTTACTACGGGGCTGACAGTCAGTGACTTACTACGGGGCTGACAGTCAGTGACTTACTACGGGGCTGACAGTCAGTGACTTACTACGGGGCTGACAGTCAGTGACTTACTACGGGGCTGACAGTCAGTGACTTAC
Organism: Oncorhynchus mykiss; assembly: GCF_013265735.2. Lineage (NCBI taxonomy): Eukaryota > Metazoa > Chordata > Actinopteri > Salmoniformes > Salmonidae > Oncorhynchus > Oncorhynchus mykiss. Next base: position 93,708,593 of record NC_048566.1, read on the forward strand.
TACGGGGCTGACAGTCAGTAACTTACTACGGGGCTGACAGTCAGTGACTTACTACGGGGCTGACAGTCAGTGACTTACTACGGGGCTGACAGTCAGTGACTTACTACGGGGCTGACAGTCAGTGGTAGACAAAGTTAACAGGAGTCAGTGCATATGAAAGACAGACAAGATGAAAGGGAATATGCAACTGTCGCACTTACTTTGTGGTTGTCTGGCAGAGAGACACAGAGACAAATGTACCATTGAAGTAACAATGGCTGTTTATACCAAATGTGGCAGGCAGACAAGGGTAAAGTCCTTGAAATGAGATTCTCCTTCTGGTATTGTGTTGTATTGTACTGTGTATATCTTCTCAATGTCTTTAATTAAGAGTGGTAACTGTGTTGCAAAACAGGGACAGGGGTGGCAGGTGGCCTAGCGGTTAGAGTTGCACCAGTAATTGTAAGGTTCCCAGTTTCAATCCCCGAGCCCGACAAGGTGAAAAATCTGGATTTTTGCCCTTGATCAAGGCAGTTAACACCACACAAAAGCAGCTCCCGGGGCACGGGCGCACAATGTGTTAGTTCCCAACACCTCTCCGATTCAGAGGGGTTGGGTTAAAAGCAGAAGGCAAGTTTCAGTTGGACCTTGTGTGCAATTGACGATAAAAACAAATGGAATCCTTTCATTTAATTCTTAACCCATAAGTCTAAGCTGAGGGGAGGGGGGGGTTCTACTAAGCTATATAGAATTGCTCTAAGAAGGTCACGCCAAGGATCATTTTGCTATTTGATCTTGAATTTTAAGATCTTGAAGTATCCCCAAAATAAACTCAGTAACAAAAAAAAAACATCCTCTCACTGTCAACTGTTTTTATTTTCAGCAAACTTAACACATGTAAATATTTGTATGAACATAATATTCAACAACTGAGACAAACTGAACAAGTTCCACAGACATGTGACTAACAGAAATTGAATAATGTGTCACTGAAAAAAGCCCTAGCCCTCACCCTCCGATCCAACAGGTCCCAGACGTGCTCAATGGGATGGAGATCCAGGCTCTTCTCTGGCCATGGCAGAACACTGACATTCCTGTCTTGTGGAAAATCACGCACAGAATGAGCAGTATGGCTGGTGGCATTGTCATGCTGGAGGGTCATGTCAGGATGAGCCTGCAGGAAGGGTACCACATGAGGGAGGAGGATGTCTTCCCTGTAACGCACAGCATTGAGATTGCCTGCAATGACAACAAGCTCAGTCCAATGACGCTGTGACATACCGCCCCAGACCATGATGGACCCTCCACCTCCAAATCGATCCCTCTCCAGAGTACAGGCCTCGGTGTAATCCTCATTCCTTCGACGATAAACGTGAATCCGACCATCACCCCTGGTGAGACAGAACCGCAACTCGTAAGTGAAGACTTTTTGTCAGTCCTGTCTGGTCCAGCGACGCTGTTGCCGGTGATGTCTGGTGAGGACCTGCCTTACAACAGGCCTACAAGCCCTCAGTCCAGCCTCTCTCAGCCTATTGCAGACAGTCTGAGCACTGATGGAGGGATTGTGCGTTCCTGGTGTAACTCGGGCAGTTGTTGTTGCCATCCCGCAGGTGTGTTGTTCAGATGTACCGATCCTGTGCAGGTGTTGTTACACATGGTCTGTCACTGCGAGGACGATCAGCTGTCTGTCCCATCTCCCTGTAGCGCTGTCTTAGGCGTCTCAGAGTACAGATGTTGCAATGTATTGCCCTGGCCACATCTGCATGCCTAAGGCAGATGAGCGGGGACCCTGGGCATCTTTCTTTTGGTGTTTTTCACAGTCAGTAGAAAGGCCTCTTTAGTGTCCTAAGTTTTCATAACTGTGACCTTAATTGCCTACCGTCTGTAAGCTGTTAGTGTCTTAACGACCGTTCCACAGGTGTATGTTCATTAATTGTTTATGGTTCATTGAACAAGCATGGGAAGTAGTGTTTAAACCCTTTACAATGAAGATCTGTGAAGTTATTTGGATTATTACGAATTATCTTTGAAAGACAGGGTCCTGAAAAAGGCACATTTCCTTTATTGCTGAGTTTATATAAAACATTATTTGATGAAAATGTGGATTTGGCCTTACTTGTTCTGAAGTGTCTGTCCTATGTCTGAGAGTTATAAGAAAGATCAGGAAAAAATATGTTATTTTTGGTACTAAACAGTCTCCATATTTACTGTACTTCCATTCATTGTTTCAACTGGTACCAGGGGACGAGACGAGTCATGTGATGCCTGTGGGCGTCCTAGAGCAAAACGGAGTACAGTGTTTTCCTGAGAATCTCTTCTTTCCATCATAATAGTTTGTAGGCGGGCCTCCCGAGTTGCACAAGGCGTCACTACAAATCCGGGTTCGATCCCGGGCTGTGTCGCAGCCGGCCGCGCCCGGGAGACCCATGAGGCGCACAATTGGCTCAGCATCGTCCGGGTTAGGGGAGGGTTTGGCCAACCGGGATGTCCTTGTCCCATTGTGCTCTAGCGACTCCTGTGGTGGGCCAGGCGCAGTGCACACTGACACGGTCGCAGTTGGACGGTGTTTCCTCTGACACATTGGCGAGGCTGGCTTCTGGGTTAAGTGAGCAGTGTGTCAAGAAGCAGTGCGTCTTGGCAGGCCCTGGGATGCATGGCCCTGATTCGGAGGATGCATGGTCCGTACGAGTCCGTCAGCAAAGGGACAACACTGGAACTTCCAATTAAGGAGAAAAAAGTAACAAAAATACAAATTAAATAAATAATAATAAGTGTGTAGGCCAAACCACTCGGATGCTACAGACGATTTTGTGAGAAGACAGATTTTCGGGATGCTTCATGGTCTGACAAACACCGCTCTAGCTCTGTCACCTTTCACTGCAGATGCGGAAGTGCAACATAGGCGGAGACAGTGGATTGAGACGCATCCAAGGCAAAAAAATAAATAATTATAAAGATATCTCTAGCTTAAACTGACTGATTTTGATGGGGATTTTGTTATTATGATAATGAGATTTCCGCAGGGGCATGGTCATAGACCTCAGGGGGTTTAAATATCTTAAGAGCAGCAGACCCATGAAACAAGTGCCGTGCTGCACCTCAGAACAGACCCATGAAACTAGTGCCGTGCTGCGCCTCAGAACAGACCCATGAAACAAGTGCCGTGCTGCGCCTCAGAACAGACCCATGAAACAAGTGCCGTGCTGCGCCTCAGAACAGACCCATGAAACAAGTGCCGTGCTGCGCCTCAGAACAGACCCATGAAACAAGTGCCGTGCTGGGCCTCAGAACAGACCCATGAAACAAGTGCCGTGCTGCGCCTCAGAACAGACCCATGAAACAAGTGCCGTGCTGCGCCTCAGAACAGACCCATGAAACAAGTGCCGTGCTGCGCCTCAGAACAGACCCATGAAACAAGTGCCGTGCTGCGCCTCAGAACAGACTAGAGGTCGACCGATTATGATTTTAACACCGATACCGATTATTGGAGGACCCTTTTAAAAAAAAGCCGATACTGATTAAATCGGCCGATTTTTTACATTTATTTGTAATAATGATAATTACAACAATACTGAATGAACATTTACTCTAACTTAATAAAATACATCAATAAAATCAATTTAGCCTCAAATAAATAATGAAATTTGGTTTAAATAATGGAAAAACAAAGTGATGGAGAAGAAAGTAAAAGTGCAATATGTGCCATGTAAAAAAGCTAATGTTTAAGTTCCTTGCTCAGAACATGAGAACATGTGAAAGCTGGTGGTTCCTTTTAACATAAGTCTTCAATATTCCCAGGTAAGAAGTTTTAGGTTGTAGTTATAGGAATTATAGGACTATTTCTTTCTATACCATTTGTATTTCATACACCTTTGACTATTGGATGTTCTTATAGGCACTTTAGTATTACCAGTGTAATAGTATAGCTTCCGTCCCTCTCCTCGCCCCTACCTGGGCTCGAACCAGGAACACATCGACAACAGCCACCCTCGAAGCATCGTTCCCCATCGCTCCACAAATGCCGCGGCCCAAACCACTCCAGGTCTCAGAGCGAGTGACGTCACCGATTGAAACGCTATTAGTGCGCACCCCGCTAACTAGCTAGCCATTTCACATTGGTTACACAAGCCTAATCTCGGGAGTTGATAGGCTTGAAGTCATAAACAGCGCAATGCTTGAAACACGAAAGTTCTGTTTGAATGAATGCTTACGAGCCTGCTGGTGCCTACCATCGCTCAAACTGCACTATCAAATCATAGACCTAATTATAACATAATAACACACAGAAATACGAGCCTTAGGTCATTAATATGGTCGAATCCAGAAACTATCTTCTCGAAAACAAAATGTTTATTCTTTCAGTGAAATACGGAACAGTTCTGTATTTTATCTAACGGGTGGCATCCATAAGTCGAAATATTCCTGTTACATTGCACAACCTTAAATGTTATGTCATAATTACCTAAAATTCTTCACCTGATTAATATTGCCTGCTGACTTGGATTTATTTTAGCTAAATATGCAGGTTTAAAAATACATACTTCTGTGTATTGATTTTAAGAAAGACATTGGCGTTTATGGTTAGGCACACGTTTGAGCAACGACAGTCCTGTTTCACAAAAAATGTGCACCGAATTGATAATATGCAACACAGGACATGCTAGATAAACTAGTAATATCATCAACCATGTGTAGTTAACTAGTGATTATGATTGATTGATTGTTTTTTATAAGATAAGTTTAATGCTAGCTAGCAACTTACCTTGTCTTCTTACTGCATTCGCATAACAGGCAGGCTCTTCGTGGAGTGCAATGAGAGACAGGTGGTTAAAGCGTTGGACTAGTTAACTGTAAGGTTGCAAGATTGAATCCCCGAGCTGACAAGGTAAAAATCTGTTGTTCTGCCCCTGAGCAAGGCAGGTAACCCACCGTTCGTTCCTAGGCTGTCATTGAAAATAAGAATGTGTTCTTAACTAACTTGCCTAGTTAAATAAAGGTGTCAATAATAATAATAATAATAAAATATTGGCCAAATCGGAGTCCAAAAATACAGATTTCCAATTGTTATGAAAACTTGAAATCGGCCTAATTAATCGGCCATTCCGATTAATCGGTTGACCTCTAGAACAGACCCATGAAACAAGTGCCGTGCTGCCTCAGAACAGTGTGTGAACGCCGCAGACTCAAAGTCACCCACACGCATGTACCAATGCATGTGCATGCACGCACAAGTCTACAAACACACCATCCCTCCCTCCACAGCCAGACGTGTACCTGTAGAGTGCTGGGCTGACAGTCTGTCGTTCCTCTGGTGACACCAGAGGGCCTCCTATGACAACACATCCAGTGTTGGAGTGTGTGTGTGTGTGTGTGTGTGTGTGTGCGTGCGTGCGTGTGTCTCAGGCCTCATGCATATGTATTGTTATGAATAATGAACGACTTCCACTGTGACAACATGAAAACCAGAAGAGCCCCATGCTGCTGGAGAGGAGGATGGAGATGAGAGGAGGATGGGGGAGAGGAGCGGAGGATGGGGGAGAGGAGAGGAGGAGGATGGGGGAGGTGGATGGGGGAGAGGGGAGGAGGATGGGGGAGAGGAGCGGAGGATGGGGGAGAGGAGCGGAGGATGGGGGAGAGGAGCGGAGGATGGGGGAGAGGAGCGGAGGATGGGGGAGAGGAGGAGGATGGAGATGAGAGGAGGATGGGGAGAGGAGGATGGAGATGGTGGATGGGGGAGAGGGGAGGAGGATGGGGATGAGAGGAGGATGGGGAGAGGAGCGGAGGATGGGGAGAGGAGGGGAGGATGGGGGAGAGGAGGGGAGGATGGGGGAGAGGAGCGGAGGATGGGGGAGAGGAGCGGAGGATGGGGGAGAGGAGCGGAGGATGGGGAGCGGAGGGGAGGATGGGGGAGAGGGGAGGAGGATGGGGGAGAGGGGAGGAGGATGGGGAGAGGAGCGGAGGATGGGGAGAGGAGCGGAGGATGGGGAGAGGAGGGGAGGATGGGGAGAGGAGGGGAGGATGGGGGAGAGGAGGGGAGGATGGGGGAGAGGAGGGAGGATGGGGGAGAGGAGGGGAGGATGGGGGAGAGGAGGGGAGGATGGGGGAGAGGAGGGGAGGATGGGGAGAGGAGAGGAGGATGGGGGAGAGGAGGGGGAGAGGAGGGGGAGAGGAGGGGAGGATGGGGAGCGGAGAGGAGGATGGGGAGCGGAGGATGGGGGAGAGGAGAAGAGGATGGGGGAGAGGAGAAGAGGATGGGGGAGAGGAGAAGAGGATGGGGGAGAGGAGAAGAGGATGGGGGAGAGGAGAAGAGGATGGGGGAGAGGAGAAGAGGATGGGGGAGAGGAGAAGAGGATGGGGGAGAGGAGAAGAGGATGGGGGAGAGGAGAAGAGGATGGGGAGAGGAGAAGAGGATGGGGAGAGGAGAAGAGGATGGGGAGAAGAGGATGGGGAGAAGAGGATGGGAAGAGGATGGGAAGAGGAGGATGGGGAGAGGAGGATGGGGAGAGGAGGATGGGGAGAGGAGGATGGGGAGAGGAGGATGGGGAGAGGAGCGGAGGATGGGGAGAGGAGGGGAGGATGGGGGAGAGGAGGGGAGGATGGGGGAGAGGAGGGGAGGATGGGGGAGAGGAGCGGAGGATGGGGGAGAGGAGCGGAGGATGGGGAGCGGAGGGGAGGATGGGGGAGAGGGGAGGAGGATGGGGGAGAGGGGAGGAGGATGGGGAGAGGAGCGGAGGATGGGGAGAGGAGCGGAGGATGGGGAGAGGAGGGGAGGATGGGGGAGAGGAGGGGAGGATGGGGGAGAGGAGGGGAGGATGGGGGAGAGGAGGGAGGATGGGGGAGAGGAGGGGAGGATGGGGGAGAGGAGGGGAGGATGGGGGAGAGGAGGGGAGGATGGGGGAGAGGAGAGGAGGATGGGGGAGAGGAGAGGAGGATGGGGGAGAGGAGAGGAGGATGGGGGAGAGGAGGGGAGGATGGGGAGCGGAGAGGAGGATGGGGAGCGGAGGATGGGGGAGAGGAGGATGGGGGAGAGGAGAAGAGGATGGGGGAGAGGAGAAGAGGATGGGGGAGAAGAGAAGAGGATGGGGGAGAAGAGAAGAGGATGGGGGAGAAGAGAAGAGGATGGGGGAGAGGAGAAGAGGATGGGGGAGAGGAGAAGAGGATGGGGGAGAGGAGAAGAGGATGGGGGAGAGGAGAAGAGGATGGGGGAGAGGAGAAGAGGATGGGGGAGAGGAGAAGAGGATGGGGAGAGGAGAAGAGGATGGGAGAGGAGAAGAGGATGGGGAGAGGAGAAGAGGATGGGGAGAGGAGAAGAGGATGGGGAGAGGAGAAGAGGATGGGGAGAGGAGAAGAGGATGGGGAGAGGAGAAGAGGATGGGGAGAGGAGAAGAGGATGGGGAGAAGAGGATGGGAAGAGGAGGATGGGGAGAGGAGGATGGGGAGAGGAGGATGGGGAGAGGAGGATGGGGAGAGGAGGATGGGGAGAGGAGGATGGGGAGAGGAGGATGGGGGAGCGGAGGATGGGGGAGCGGAGGATGGGGGAGCGGAGGATGGGGGAGCGGAGGATGGGGGAGCGGAGGATGGGGGAGCGGAGGATGGGGGAGCGGAGGATGGGGGAGCGGAGGATGGGGGAGCGGAGGATGGGGGAGCGGAGGATGGGGAGCGGAGGATGGGGAGCGGAGGATGGGGAGCGGAGGATGGGGAGCGGAGGATGGGGAGCGGAGGATGGGGAGCGGAGGATGGGGAGCGGAGGATGGGGGAGAGGAGCGGAGGATGGGGGAGAGGAGCGGAGGATGGGGGAGAGGAGCGGAGGATGGGGGAGAGGAGCGGAGGATGGGGGAGAAGGGGAGGATGGGGGAGAAGGGGAGGATGGGGAGAGGAGCGGAGGATGGAGAGAGGAGCGGAGGATGGAGAGGAGCGGAGGAGGATGGAGATGAGAGGCGGAGGATGGGTAGAGGAGCGGAGGATGGGGAGAGGAGCGGAGGATGGGGAGAGGAGCGGAGGATGGGGAGAGGAGCGGAGGATGGGGAGAGGAGCGGAGGATGGGGAGAGGAGCGGAGGATGGGGAGAGGAGCGGAGGATGGGGAGAGGAGCGGAGGATGGGGAGAGGAGCGGAGGATGGGGAGAGGAGCGGAGGATGGGGAGAGGAGAGTGCGCCGGCGGTTGGTGGGAATGTTTTGGTGAAGGATCACAGAGAGAAATCAGACCAAAGAGAGGGAATCTGAGAGAAGCATCCTCTCCTCCAACACAGTCAGGGCTGAGGATGGTAGGCTGGAGAGACCCGAGCTGATTTCCGGTCGTTGTCTCCTCCAATGGCACATCAGGAGCATTCAGAGCGTGAATGGTAAAAACTATTAGCTTCTCGTTGCTTCTCGGCCCATGCATGGTCTGTCCTCTCCTCCAGTTACCACGGCGCTAGAACACTCGTATTGACAGGAGGGGCTCCAAACAGAAATGAGAGATAACGAGACTGTTGCTCACTTTGTGTGTGTGTGTGTGTGTGTGTGTGTGTGTGTGTGTGTGTGTGTGTGTGTGTGTGTGTGTGTGTGTGTGTGTGTGTGTGTGTGTGTGTGTGTGTGTGTGTGTGTGTGTGTGTGTATGTGTGTGTGTAATTCTCAGTACGTGGGGCACGTTTCCCTCCATGTGAAGCAGTTCCACCCAGCAGGCTCTTGAACTTGGAATATTAAACACTAAGCATCAGAATGCTGCACTTATTAAAGATAATACATTGAAAGCTATAGGCCAGTGATTAAACAGCACCACATTATGGAAAGGACATCAGTCATTTATAACAATAAATATTCAATATTTTATAGCGCTATTCATTACATAATGAAATCTCAAAGCAACAACAACAAATAACATTAAATTCAAAAACAACAACATCATTAATCATCATGAGTTGATCGACGGTCAAGAGACTGAAGGTTGACAAAGTTCATGGCTTGAGTGAGGTCAGAGTGGGAAGGATGTGGTCAGAGTGGGAAGGATGAGGTCAGAGTGGGAAGGATGAGGTCAGAGTGGAAAGGATGAGGTCAGAGTGGAAAGGATGAGGTCAGAGTGGAAAGGATGAGGTCAGAGTGGAAAGGATGAGGTCAGAGTGGAAAGGATGAGGTCAGAGTGGAAAGGATGAGGTCAGCGTGGAAAGGATGAGGTCAGCGTGGAAAGGATGAGGTCAGCGTGGAAAGGATGAGGTCAGCGTGGAAAGGAAGAGGTCAGAGTGGAAAGGATGAGGTCAGAGTGGAAAGGATGAGGTCAGAGTGGAAAGGATTAGGTCAGAGTGGAAAGGATGACGTCAGCGTGGAAAGGATGAGGTCAGCGTGGAAAGGATGAGGTCAGCGGAGGGAAGGATGAGGTCAGCGGAGGGAAGGATGAGGTCAGAGTGGGAAGGATGAGGTCAGCGGAGGGGAGGATGTGGTCAGAGTGGGAAGGATGTGGGAAGGATGTGGTCAGAGTGGGAAGGATGTGGGAAGGATGTGGTCAGAGTGGGAAGGATGTGGGAAGGATGTGGTCAGAGTGGGAAGGATGTGGGAAGTATGTGGTCAGAGTGGGAAGTATGAGGTCAGAGTGGGAAGTATGAGGTCAGCGGAGGGAAGGATGAGGTCAGCGGAGGGAAGGATGAGGTCAGAGTGGGAAGGATGAGGTCAGAGTGGGAAGGATGAGGTCAGAGTGGGAAGGGTGTGGTCAGCGGAGGGAAGGATGAGGTCAGAGTGGGAAGGATGAGGTCAGAGTGGGAAGGATGAGGTCAGAGTGGGAAGGATGAGGTCAGAGTGGGAAGGGTGTGGTCAGCGGAGGGAAGGATGTGGTCAGCGGAGGGAAGGATGTGGTCAGCGTGGGAAGGATGAGGTCAGCGTGGGAAGGATGAGGTCAGCGTGGGAAGGATGAGGTCAGCGGACGGAAGGATGAGGTCAGCAAAGGGAAGGATGAGGTTCGAGTGGGAAGGATGTGGTCCGAGTGGGAAGGATGAGGTCAGAGGATGGAAGGATGAGGTCAGAGTGGGAAGGATGAGGTCAGCGTGGGAAGGATGAGGTCAGCGTGGGAAGGATGAGGTCAGCGGAGGGAAGGATGAGGTTTGAGTGGGAAGGATGAGGTCCGAGTGGGAAGGATGTGGTCAGAGGAGGGAAGGATGTGGTCAACGGAGGGAAGGATGTGGTCAGAGTTGGAAGGATGTGGTCAGCGGAGGGAAGGATGTGGTCAGAGTGGGAAGGATGTGGTCAGCGGAGGGAAGGATGTGGTCAGCGGAGGGAAGGATATGGTCAGCGGAGGGAAGGATGTGGTCAGCGGAGGGAAGGATGTGGTCAGCGGAGGGAAGGATGTGGTCAGCGGAGGGAAGGATGTGGTCAGCGGAGGGAAGGATGTGGTCAGCGGAGGGAAGGATGTGGTCAGCGGAGGGAAGGATGAGGTCAGCAGAGGGAAGGATGAGGTCAGCAGGGGGAAGGATGAGGTCAGCAGAGGGAAGGATGTGGTCAGCAGAGGGAAGGATGTGGTCAGCGGAGGGAAGGATGTGGTCAGCGGAGGGAAGGATGTGGTCAGCGGAGGGAAGGATGTGGTCAGCGGAGGGAAGGATGTGGTCAGCGGAGGGAAGGATGTGGTCAGCGGAGGGAAGGATGTGGTCAGCGGAGGGAAGGATGTGGTCAGCGGAGGGAAGGATGTGGTCAGCGGAGGGAAGGATGTGGTCAGCGGAGGGAAGGATGTGGTCAGCGGAGGGAAGGATGAGGTCAGCGGAGGGAAGGATGAGGTCAGCGTGGGAAGGATGAGGTCAGCGGAGGGAAGGATGAGGTCAGCGGAGGGAAGGATGAGGTCCGAGTGGGAAGGATGAGGTCAGAGGATGGAAGGATGAGGTCAGCGTGGGAAGGATGAGGTCAGAGGATGGAAGGATGAGGTCAGCGGAGGAAGGATGAGGTCAGCGTGGGAAGGATGAGGTCAGCGTGGGAAGGATGAGGTCAGCGGAGGGAAGAATGAGGTTTGAGTGGGAAGGATGAGGTCCGAGTGGGAAGGATCTGGTCAGAGGAGGGAAGGATGTGGTCAACGGAGGGAAGGATGTGGTCAGAGTTGGAAGGATGTGGTCAGCGGAGGGAAGGATGTGGTCAGAGTGGGAAGGATGTGGTCAGCGGAGGGAAGGATGTGGTCAGCGGAGGGAAGGATGTGGTCAGCGGAGGGAAGGATGTGGTCAGCGGAGGGAAGGATGTGGTCAGCGGAGGGAAGGATGTGGTCAGCGGAGGGAAGGATGTGGTCAGCGGAGGGAAGGATGTGGTCAGCGGAGGGAAGGATGTGGTCAGCGGAGGGAAGGATGAGGTCCGAGTGGGAAGGATGAGGTCAGAGGATGGAAGGATGAGGTCAGCGTGGGAAGGATGAGGTCAGAGGATGGAAGGATGAGGTCAGCGGAGGAAGGATGAGGTCAGCGTGGGAAGGATGAGGTCAGCGTGGGAAGGATGAGGTCAGCGGAGGGAAGAATGAGGTTTGAGTGGGAAGGATGAGGTCCGAGTGGGAAGGATGTGGTCAGAGGAGGGAAGGATGTGGTCAACGGAGGGAAGGATGTGGTCAGAGTTGGAAGGATGTGGTCAGCGGAGGGAAGGATGTGGTCAGAGTGGGAAGGATGTGGTCAGCGGAGGGAAGGATGTGGTCAGCGGAGGGAAGGATGTGGTCAGCGGAGGGAAGGATGTGGTCAGCGGAGGGAAGGATGTGGTCAGCGGAGGGAAGGATGTGGTCAGCGGAGGGAAGGATGTGGTCAGCGGAGGGAAGGATGTGGTCAGCGGAGGGAAGGATGTGGTCAGCGGAGGACAGGGTGTGGTCAGCGGAGGACAGGGTGTGGTCAGCGGAGGGAAGGATGTGGTCAGCGGAGGGAAGGATGTGGTCAGCGGAGGGAAGGATGAGGTCAGCAGAGGGAAGGATGAGGTCAGCAGAGGGAAGGATGAGGTCAGCAGAGGGAAGGATGAGGTCAGCAGAGGGAAGGATGAGGTCAGCGGAGGGAAGGATGAGGTCAGCGGAGGGAAGGATGTGGTCAGCGGAGGGAAGGATGTGGTCAGCGGAGGGAAGGATGTGGTCAGCGGAGGGAAGGATGTGGTCAGCGGAGGGAAGGATGTGGTCAGCGGAGGGAAGGATGTGGTCAGCGGAGGGAAGGATGTGGTCAGCGGAGGGAAGGATGTGGTCAGCGGAGGGAAGGATGTGGTCAGCGGAGGGAAGGATGTGGTCAGCGGAGGGAAGGATGTGGTCAGCGTGGGAAGGATGAGGTCAGCGTGGGAAGGATGAGGTCAGCGGAGGGAAGGATGAGGTCAGCGGAGGGAAGGATGAGGTCAGCGGAGGGAAGGATGAGGTCCGAGTAGGAAGGATGAGGTCAGAGGATGGAAGGATGAGGTCAGCGTGGGAAGGATGAGGTCAGCGTGGGAAGGATGGGGTCAGCGTGGGAAGGATGAGGTCAGCGGAGGGAAGGATGAGGTTTGAGTGGGAAGGATGAGGTCAGAGGAGGGAAGGATGTGGTCAACGGAGGGAAGGATGTGGTCAACGGAGGGAAGGATGTGGTCAGAGTGGGAAGGATGTGGTCAGCGGAGGGAAGGATGTGGTCAGCGGAGGGAAGGATGTGGTCAGCGGAGGGAAGGATGTGGTCAGCGGAGGGAAGGATGAGGTCAGCGGAGGGAAGGATGAGGTCAGCGGAGGGAAGGATGAGGTCAGCGGAGGGAAGGATGAGGTCAGCAGAGGGAAGGATGAGGTCAGCAGAGGGAAGGATGAGGTCAGCAGAGGGAAGGATGAGGTCAGCGGTGGGAAGGATGTGGTCAGCGTGGGAAGGATGTGGTCAGCGGAGGGAAGGATGAGGTCAGCGGAGGGAAGGATGTGGTCAGCGGAGGGAAGGATGTGGTCAGCGGAGGGAAGGATGTGGTCAGCAGAGGGAAGGATGAGGTCAGCAGAGGGAAGGATGAGGTCAGCAGAGGGAAGGATGAGGTCAGCGTGGGAAGGATGAGGTCAGCGGAGGGAAGGATGAGGTCAGCGGAGGGAAGGATGAGGTTCGAGTGGGAAGGATGTGGTACGAGTGGGAAGGATGAGGTCAGAGGATGGAAGGATGAGGTCAGCGTGGGAAGGATGAGGTCAGCGTGGGAAGGATGAGGTCAGCGTGGGAAGGATGTGGTCAGCGGAGGGAAGGATGTGGTCAGCGGAGGGAAGGATGAGGTCAGCGGAGGGAAGGATGTGGTCAGCGGAGGGAAGGATGTGGTCAGCAGAGGGAAGGATGAGGTCAGCAGAGGGAAGGATGAGGTCAGCAGAGGGAAGGATGAGGTCAGCAGAGGGAAGGATGAGGTCAGCAGAGGGAAGGATGAGGTCAGCAGAGGGAAGGATGAGGTCAGCAGAGGGAAGGATGAGGTCAGCAGAGGGAAGGATGAGGTCAGCAGAGGGAAGGATGAGGTCAGCAGAGGGAAGGATGAGGTCAGCAGAGGGAAGGATGAGGTCAGCGGAGGGAAGGATGAGGTCAGCGGAGGGAAGGATGAGGTCAGCGGAGGGAAGGGTGTGGTCAGAGTGGGAAGGATGAGGTCAGCGGAGGGAAGGATGAGGTCAGCGGAGGGAAGGATGAGGTCAGCGGAGGGAAGGATGAGGTCAGAGTGGGAAGGATGAGGTCAGAGTGGGAAGGATGAGGTCAGAGTGGGAAGGGTGTGGTCAGCGGAGGGAAGGATGTGGTCAGCGGAGGGAAGGATGAGGTCAGCGTGGGAAGGATGAGGTCAGCGTGGGAAGGATGAGGTCAGCGGAGGGAAGGATGAGGTCAGCGGAGGGAAGGATGAGGTTCGAGTGGGAAGGATGTGGTCCGAGTGGGAAGGATGAGGTCAGAGGATGGAAGGATGAGGTCAGCGGAGGGAAGGATGAGGTCAGCGGAGGGAAGGATGAGGTCAGAGTGGGAAGGATGAGGTCAGCGGAGGAAGGATGAGGTCAGAGTGGGAAGGATGAGGTCCGCGTGGGAAGGATGAGGTCAGAGTTGGAAGGATGTGGTTAGCGCAGGGAAGGATGTGGTCAGAGTGGAAAGGATGTGGTCAGCGGAGGGAAGGATGTGGTCAGCGGAGGGAAGGATGAGGTCAGAGTGGGAAGGATGTGGTCAGCGGAGGGAAGGATGTGGTCAACGGAGGGAAGAATGAGGTCAGAGTTGGAAGGATGTGGTTAGCGCAGGGAAGGATGTGGTCAGAGTGGAAAGGATGTGGTCAGCGGAGGGAAGGATGTGGTCAGCGGAGGGAAGGATGAGGTCAGAGTGGGAAGGATGTGGTCAGCGGAGGGAAGGATGTGGTCAACGGAGGGAAGGATGTGGTCAGAGTGGGAAGGATGTGGTCAGCGGAGGGAAGGATGTGGTCAACGGAGGGAAGGATGCGGTCAGAGTGGGAAGGATGTGGTCAGCGGAGGGAAGGATGAGGTCAGCAGAGGGAAGGATGAGGTCAGCAGAGGGAAGGATGAGGTCAGCAGAGGGAAGGATGAGGTCAGCAGAGGGAAGGATGAGGTCAGCAGAGGGAAGGATGAGGTCAGCAGAGGGAAGGATGAGGTCAGCAGAGGGAAGGATGAGGTCAGCGGAGGGAAGGATGAGGTCAGCGGAGGGAAGGATGTGGTCAGCGTGGGAAGGATGTGGTCAGCGGAGGGAAGGATGAGGTCAGCGGAGGGAAGGATGAGGTCAGCGGAGGGAAGGATGAGGTCAGCGGAGGGAAGGATGAGGTCGCGGAGGGAAGGATGAGGTCAGAGTGGGACGGATGAGGTCAGCGGAGGGAAGGATGAGGTCAGCGGAGGGAAGGAGGAGGTCAAAGGGAGAGGTGGGAGCAGGATGTCACGTCGTCTCCACAACCACGCCGTCTGTGGCTTCGTATGACTCAGTAAGATGACGTTAGCGTTCCGTACAAGTAGCTAGCTAACGACACAGCTTCTTATGGTGACGAGAAGACAGATAACCTGAGGTCATGTAGTTACATAAACAGTACTTACTGGTTAATCCATACTACGGGGTGGACGAATGTACACACTGAATTATTGATTATTGAGCTTTCCATTAGATCTGATAGTTAGATCGTCTATAGAAGAGAAAGAACCACACAGTGCAGGATAGAGAAACAAATGGCAAGACAGCCTATGTGAAGATAAAGCAGAGGTACAGGTTGAGAGGGGTGTTCCTCCATCCATTGTTTCACTCCTTTTCCTCCACTCCGAGGCCAAACCAGCCCTCCACTCCATTAGGCTCTGGGGTCAATGTATGGAAATGTATGACAGTATCCATCCATCACATCAGTGACAGGGGTGAGTCTCCACTCTATTATCCCCCATCTGGAGTGTGTGAAGATGGGATAAGATAACACCTTAGCCCCAGGCTTCGGCCCTCTGCACATTAATCAAGTGTAAACAGCCTGGCTGGTGGTACATTATCTGATAGTTAGACCCGCTCACTGCTATATCAACCACCCGGCATATATGGCTGTGGCAGGCTCCATATGAGGATAACACACACACACACACACAACAATATGAGGATATTTCCCGGCCTTACTATACAATAGAGTAGACAGAGACAAAATCCCTATAGAAAGTCCAACTACATTTGGAATCCTGACATCTCCGCATCGTAAAAAAAACCAACAGGAAGCCCATGCATAGAGCCAACCCGCCAGAGAGAGAAATACTGCCACTTGTTATCTGTGCCCATTTATGGCGATTTAAAAGGAACCCAGGAGAGTAGGCATTGTTCAGGGGTGCACTATGTGCTCTGCCCCTCTGCCATATGGCACAGTGCTGGGAGACCTCCGGGGGGAGCCGTAGCGCCAAGCCCTAATGCAGGAGACAAGTGATTTATCACCTGGCCACCAGGGCTAATCCACCAGGCTTTCTGGTTCTCGTTGTGGGCCTCACACAACAGAGAGAGGAGGCTTTATTATCCACGTTTGTATCTACTGTACATACATTGAGAACACACACACACACACACACACACACACAGCTGTGTATTAATCATTAGATAGCTATTCCCCCATTCTAACGTGGCTTAATTATGGAGAGTGCAAACATACACATCAGTGCAGTTGGGATTTATAATGTTTCCCTGTGTACACACATGATATAGATGATGAGGATGGTAGTAAGAAGGAGATGCAGAAGGAAAGATAGGCAATTAAAGGGCGTTAATGCGCAAGATAGTGAGGGATAGAAAGAGTGAGAGAAACAGAGCGGGAGAGAGAAACCGAGAGAGAAACAGAGCAGCAGAGAGAAAAACAGAGCAGCAGAGAGAGAAACAGAGCAGCAGAGAGAGAAACAGAGAGAAAAACAGGAGGAGAGAGAAAAACAGAGGAGAGAGAAAAACAGAGGGAGAAACAGAGGAGGGAGAAACAGAGGAGAGAGAAACAGAGGAGAGAAAGAGAGAAACAAAGAAACAAAGAGAGAAAGAGAGAAACAGAGAGAGAAACAGAGGAGAGAGAAAAAAGAGGAGAGAGAAACAGAAGAGAGAAACAGAGGAGAGAAACAGAAGAGAGAAACAGAAGAGAGAAACAGAAGAGAGAAACAGAGAGAAACAGAGGAGAGAAACAGAGCAGGAGAGAAACAAAGAGAGAAAGAGAGAAACAAAGAGAAACAGAGAAACAGAGAGAGAAACAGACACAGTGGAGAGAAAGAGAGAAACAGAGAGAGAAACAACGAGAGAAAGAGAGAGAAACAGAGGAGAGAGAAACAGAGCAGGCGAGAAACAGAGCAGGAGAGAAACAGAGCAGGAGAGAAACAGAGCAGGAGAGAAACAGAGCAGGAGAGAAACAGAGAGAGAAGAGAGAGAAACAGAGAAAGAGAGAGAAGAGAGAGAAACAGAGAGAGAAGGAGAGAGAAACAGAGAGAGAAGGAGAGAGAAACAGAAGAGAGAGAAACAGAGGAGAGAAAGAGAGAAACAAAGAAACAAAGAGAGAAAGAGAGAAACGGAGAGAGAAACAGAGGAGAGAGAAACAGAGGAGAGAAAGAGAGAAACAAAGAAACAAAGAGAGAAAGAGAGAAACAAAGAAACAAAGAGAGAAACAGAGGAGAGAAACAGAGGAGAGAAACAGAAGAGAGAAACAGAAGAGAGAAACAGAAGAGAGAAACAGAAGAGAGAAACAGAAGAGAGAAACAGAAGAGAGAAACAGAAGAGAGAAACAGAAGAGAGAAACAGAGGAGAGAGAAACAGAGGAGAGAAAGAGAGAAACAAAGAAACAAAGAGAGAAAGAGAGAAACAAAGAAACAAAGAGAGAAAGAGAGAAACAGAGAGAGAAACAGAGGAGAGAAACAGGAGAAACAGAAGAGAGAAACAGAAGAGAAACAGAAGAGAGAAACAGAGGAGAGAGAAACAGAGCAGGAGAGAAACAAAGAGAGAAACAAAGACAGAAAGAGAGAAACAAAGACAGAAAGAGAGAAACAAAGAGAAACAGACACAGTGGAGAGAAAGAGAGAAACAGAGAGAGAAACAACGAGAGAAAGAGAGAGAAACAGAGGAGAGAGAAACAGAGCAGGCGAGAAACAGAGCAGGAGAGAAACAGAGCAGGAGAGAAACAGAGCAGGAGAGAAACAGAGCAGGAGAGAAACAGAGAGAAGAGAGAGAAACAGAGAGAGAAGGAGAGAGAAACAGAGAGAGAAGGAGAGAGAAACAGAGGAGAGAGAAACAGAGAGAAACAGAGCAGGAGAGAAACAGAGCAGGAGAGAAACAGAGCAGGAGAGAAACAGAGCAGGAGAGAAACAGAGAGAGAAGAGAGAGAAACAGAGAAACAGAGAGAGAAGGAGAGAGAAACAGAGAGAGAATGAGAGAGAAACAGAGGAGAGAGAAACAGAGAGAAACAGAGGAGAGAGAAACAGAGCAGGAGAGAAATCAGATGCTACTTGAACAGTCTAGCTAATAAGGTGAATTATACTCCCTCCTAAACAGTTGAAGGGAATAGCACATTATGCCTCTGCATGATGGCGAATGTCAACCAGACTCGAGGACCAATTCTCCCAACTGACACTCATCGCTACTTGTCTAAGGGGGATTCCATTTGAAGGTCAAGTAGTGCTGCAGACAACATGATAATAGATGGAGTAATCAAAGAAGAGAAATATAATGGACAAAAAAAATTAAGTTTTTCTTTTCCTCTCTACTCCGGAGTGCATCCTTTTACTGTTGAAGTCAGAAGTTTACATACACTTAGGTCGGAGTCATTAAAACATGTTTTTCAACAACTCAACAAATTTCTTGTTAAACTATAGTTTTGGCAAGTCGGTTAGGACATCTACATAATGCACGACAAGTCATTTTCCAAATATTGTTTACAGACAGATCACTTCACATATAATTCAATGTATCACAATTCCAGTGGGTCAGAAGTCCAATAAAATTACAGAAAATGATGTCATGGCTTCAGAAGCTTCTGATAGGCTAATTGACATTATTTGAGTCAATTGGAGGTGTACCTGTGGATGTATTTCAAGGCCTACCTTCAAACACAGTGCCTACTTGCTGGACACCATGAGTAAATCGAAAGAAAACCTCAGAAAAATAATTGTAGACCTCCCCAAGTCTGGTTCATCCTTGGGTGCAATTTCCAAATGCCTGAAGGTACCACGTTCATACATACAAACAATAGTACGCAAGTATAAACACCATGGGACCACGCAGCCGTCATACCGCTCAGGAAGGAGACGTGTTCTGTCTCCTAGAGATGAACGTACTTTGGTGTGAAAAGTGCAAATCAATCACAGAACAACAGCAAAGGACCTTGTGAAGATGCTGGAGGAAACAAGTACACAAGTATCTATATCCACAGTAAAACAAGTCCTATATCAACATAACCTGAAAGGCCACTCAGCAAGGAAGAAGCCACTGCTCCAAAACCGCCATAGAAAAACCAGACTACGGTTTGCAACTGCACATGGGGACAAAGATCATACTTTTTGGAGAAATGTCCTCTGGTCTGATGAAACAAAAATAGAACTGTTTGGCCATAATGACCATCGTTATGTTTGGAGGAAAAAGGGGGAGGCTTGCAAGCAGAAGAACACCATCCCAAACCGTGAAGCACGGGGTGGCAGCATCATGTTGTGGGGGTGCTTTGCTGCAGGAGGGACTGGTGCACTTCACAAAATAGATGGCATCATGGGCAGGAAAATTATGTGGATATATTGAAGCAACATCAAGACATCAGTCAGGAAGTTAAAGCTTGGTTGCAAATGGGTCTTCCAAATGGACAATGACTCCAAGCATACTTCCAAAGTTGTGGCCAAATGGCTTAAGTACAACAAAGTCAAGGTATTGGAGTGGCCATCACAAAGCCCTGACCTCAATCCTATAGAAAATGTGTGGGCAGAACTGAAAAAGTGTCTGCGAGCAAGGAGGCCTTACAAACCTGACTCAGTTACACCAGCTCTGTTAGGAGGAATGGGACAAAATTCATCAAACTTATTGTGGGAAGCTTGTGGAAAGTTAAACAATTTATAGGCAATGCTGCTAAGTACTAATTGAGTGCATGTAAACTTCTGACCCACTGACAATGTGATGAAAGAAATAGAAGCTGAAATAAATTATTCTCTCTACTATTATTCTGACATTTCAGATTCTTAAAATAAAGTGGTGATCCTAACTGACGTAAAACAGGGAATTTTACTAGGATTTGTGAAAAACAGAGTTTAAATGTATTTGGCTAAGGCGTATGTAAACTTACGACTTCAACTGTATAAGCCGAGCAAATTACATAGAGCCAAACAATGAGGGCTAAAGCTTCACATGGCAACAGGAGCCTCTTCAACGTGTTTGGCTACAGATCTATAAGAAACATAGATTTTAGGCCTTTCTCCTCCCGGCTGCCGTCATTTCTACAATTTGTTAAGAGGAAAACTTTCAAAGGAAATCCAACTCCACTATCTCAGAACAACCCCGGCCCCCCCCATTCCTAACACACACAAATGTATGTGTGCACACACATTCACAAGCTTGCCAGACACACACACACACATTCACAAGCTTGCCAGACACACACATACTGCAAATCAGTCTCATCAGTAATCTTTGAGTGTTCAACCTCTGATAGGGGTTATTGATTCAGCAGCACAACAGCACTCAGCGGCCATTTACAGCGTTGAGGGAAGACACAGACAAATCATCACTGGGATTCCTCAGGTCTAACCCAGAGGAAACTACCTACTGCTGTCATTTCATCAGGTCTAACCCAGAGGAAACTACCTACTGCTGTCGTTTCATCAGGTCTAACCCAGAGGAAACTACCTACTGCTGTCGTTTCATCAGGTCTAACCCAGAGGAAACTACCTACTGCTGTCGTTTCACCAGGTCTAACCCAGAGGAAACTACCTACTGCTGTCGTTTCATCAGGTCTAACCCAGAGGAAACTACCTACTGCTGTCGTTTCACCAGGTCTAACCCAGAGGAAACTACCTACTGCTGTCATTTCATCAGGTCTAACCCAGAGGAAACTACCTACTGCTGTCGTTTCATCAGGTCTAACCCAGAGGAAACTACCTACTGCTGTCGTTTCATCAGGTCTAACCCAGAGGAAACTACCTACTGCTGTCGTTTCATCAGGTCTAACCCAGAGGAAACTACCTACTGCTGTCGTTTCATCAGGTCTAACCCAGAGGAAACTACCTACTACTGTCGTTTCATCAGGTCTAACCCAGAGGAAACTACCTACTGCTGTCGTTTCATCAGGTCTAACCCAGAGGAAACTACCTACTGCTGTCATTTCATCAGGTCTAACCCAGAGGAAACTACCTACTGCTGTCGTTTCATCAGGTCTAACCCAGAGGAAACTACCTACTGCTGTCGTTTCATCAGGTCTAACCCAGAGGAAACTACCTACTGCTGTCGTTTCACCAGGTCTAACCCAGAGGAAACTACCTACTGCTGTCGTTTCATCAGGTCTAACCCAGAGGAAACTATCTACTGCTGTCGTTTCATCAGGTCTAACCCAGAGGAAACTACCTACTGCTGTCATTTCATCAGGTCTAACCCAGAGGAAACTACCTACTGCTGTCGTTTCATCAGGTCTAACCCAGAGGAAACTACCTACTGCTGTCGTTTCATCAGGTCTAACCCAGAGGAAACTACCTACTGCTGTCATTTCATCAGGTCTAACCCAGAGGAAACTACCTACTGCTGTCATTTCATCAGGTCTAACCCAGAGGAAACTACCTACTGCTGTCATTTCATCAGGTCTAACCCAGAGGAAACTACCTACTGCTGTCGTTTCATCAGGTCTAACCCAGAGGAAACTACCTACTGCTGTCGTTTCATCCGGCCTAACCCAGAGGAAACTACCTACTGCTGTCGTTTCATCAGGCCTAACCCAGAGGAAACTACCTACTGCTGTCATTTCATCAGGTCTAACCCAGAGGAAACTACCTACTACTGTCATTTCATCAGGTCTAACCCAGAGGAAACTACCTACTGCTGTCGTTTCATCAGGTCTAACCCAGAGGAAACTACCTACTGCTGTCGTTTCATCAGGTCTAACCCAGAGGAAACTACCTACTGCTGTCGTTTCATCAGGTCTAACCCAGAGGAAACTACCTACTGCTGTCGTTTCATCAGGTCTAACCCAGAGGAAACTACCTACTGCTGTCGTTTCATCAGGTCTAACCCAGAGGAAACTACCTACTGCTGTCGTTTCATCAGGTCTAACCCAGAGGAAACTACCTACTGCTGTCGTTTCATCAGGTCTAACCCAGAGGAAACTACCTACTGCTGTCGTTTCATCAGGTCTAACCCAGAGGAAACTACCTACTGCTGTCGTTTCATCAGGTCTAACCCAGAGGAAACTACCTACTGCTGTCGTTTCATCAGGTCTAACCCAGAGGAAACTACCTACTGCTGTCGTTTCATCAGGTCTAACCCAGAGGAAACTACCTACTGCTGTCGTTTCATCCGGCCTAACCCAGAGGAAACTACCTACTGCTGTCGTTTCATCAGGCCTAACCCAGAGGAAACTACCTACTGCTGTCATTTCATCAGGTCTAACCCAGAGGAAACTACCTACTACTGTCATTTCATCAGGTCTAACAGAGGAAACTACCTACTGCTGTCGTTTCATCAGGTCTAACCCAGAGGAAACTACCTACTGCTGTCGTTTCATCAGGTCTAACCCAGAGGAAACTACCTACTGCTGTCGTTTCATCAGGTCTAACAGAGGAAACTACCTACTACTGTCATTTCATCAGGTCTAACAGAGGAAACTACCTACTGCTGTCGTTTCATCAGGTCTAACCCAGAGGAAACTACCTACTGCTGTCGTTTCATCAGGTCTAACACAGAGGAAACTACCTACTGCTGTCGTTTCATCAGGTCTAACCCAGAGGAAACTACCTACTGCTGTCATTTCATCAGGTCTAACCCAGAGGAAACTACCTACTGCTGTCGTTTCACCAGGTCTAACCCAGAGGAAACTACCTACTGCTGTCGTTTCATCAGGTCTAACCCAGAGGAAACTACCTACTGCTGTCGTTTCATCAGGTCTAACCCAGAGGAAACTACCTACTGCTGTCGTTTCATCAGGTCTAACCCAGAGGAAACTACCTACTGCTGTCATTTCATCAGGTCTAACCCAGAGGAAACTACCTACTGCTGTCATTTCATCAGGTCTAACCCAGAGGAAACTACCTACTGCTGGTCAATTGGAACTCAGTCAACAACTGGCTGTCTAGCAAATCGGAGGCTTGAATGACTCTTGAAGTTTTCCCAATGGTTCAATGTATGTGGGGGTAGCTTATGTTAGGTTACACCACGGTCTGCTACGTTTATGACTGGAAGAGCCCCCACCCACCCACACACACACAAAGTGTTGAGGGAGCTGCATAAGACATTTCAGCCCTTTTCAAGCGCTATAGTGGATTACGACAACTCCTGGATAACACCAGAAGAAATCAAGTTGTTCAGTGCAGTTTTTTGGGGGGAAATTGTTTAGGACTCTTCACTAAGTAAGATTGTAACCGTGTAATTTGGGGGAAGCCTAACTAGTTCTCTGCTAGAAAGCAGCATCTGATCTCAATGAAGCATCTCTTTCTGTGAAGGTTACAGTATATGAAGGCTTAATGTGGTGGTGAGTGTTATGTAAGGATGGGTCTCTCTTGGAAATGCACAAAATCTCAGAACAGATGAGTCAGGAGGGGAGATGAGTCAGGAGGGGAGATGAGTCAGGAGGGGAGATGAGTCAGGAGGGGAGATGAGTCAGGAGGGGAGATGAGTCAGGAGGAGAGATGAGTCAGGAGGAGAGATGAGGGTAGATGAGGGTAGATGAGTCAGGAGGGGAGATGAGGGTAGATGAGTCAGGAAGGGAGATGAGAGAGGAGGAGAGATGAGTCAGGAAGAGAGATGAGAGAGGAGGGGAGATGAGAGAGGAGAGATGAGTCAGGAGGGGAGATGAGAGAGGAGAGATGAGTCAGGAGGGGAGATGAGAGAGGAGGGGAGACGAGGGTAGATGAGTCAGGAAGGGAGATGACAGAGGAGGGGAGATGAGTCAGGAAGGGAGATGACAGAGGAGGGGAGATGAGTCAGGAAGGGAGATGACAGAGGAGGGGCGATGACAGAGGAGGGGAGATGAGTCAGGAAGGGAGATGAGTCAGGAAGGGAGATGAGTCAGGAAGGGAGATGAGAGAGGAGGGGAGATGAGAGAGGGGAGATGACAGAGGGGAGATGACAGAGGGGAGATGACAGAGGGGAGATGACAGAGGGGAGATGACAGAGGGGAGATGACAGAGGGGAGATGACAGAGGGGAGATGAGTCAGGAAGGGAGAGGAGAGAGGAGGAGAGATGAGTCAGGAAGGGAGAGGAGAGAGGAGGAGACAGGAGGCAGGGAGAGAGGGGAGATGAGTCAGGAAGGGAGATGAGAGAGGAGGGGAGACGAAGGTAGTCAGAAAGGGAGATGAGAGATGAGGGTAGATGAGTCAGGAAGGGAGATGAGAGAGGAGGGGAGATGAGTCAGGAAGGGAGATGAGAGAGGAGGGGAGACGAAGGTAGTCAGAAAGGGAGATGAGAGATGAGGGTAGATGAGTCAGGAAGGGAGATGAGAGAGGAGGGGAGACGAAGGTAGTCAGAAAGGGAGATGAGAGATGAGGGTAGATGAGTCAGGAAGGGAGATGAGAGAGGAGGGGAGATGAGATAGGAGGGGAGATGAGATAGGAGGGGAGATGAGTCAGGAAGGGAGATGAGAGGGGAGATGAGACGAGTCAGGAGATGAGAGGGGAGATGAGATGAGAGGGGAGATGAGTCAGGAGGGGAGATGAGTCAGGAGGGGAGATGAGTCAGGAGGGGAGATGAGTCAGGAGGGGAGATGAGTCAGGAGGGGAGATGAGTCAGGAGGGGAGATGAGTCAGGAGGGGAGATGAGTCAGGAGGGGAGATGAGTCAGGAGGGGAGATGAGTCAGGAGGGGAGATGAGTCAGGAGGGGAGATGAGTCAGGAGGGGAGATGAGTCAGGAGGGGAGATGAGTCAGGAGGGGAGATGAGTCCCGAGGGGAGATGAGTCCCGAGGGGAGATGAGTCCCGAGGGGAGATGAGTCCCGAGGGGAGATGAGTCCCGAGGGGAGATGAGTCCCGAGGGGAGATGAGTCCGGAGGGGAGATGAGTCCGGAGGGGAGATGAGTCCGGAGGGGAGATGAGTCCGGAGGGGAGATGAGTCCGGAGGGGAGATGAGTCCGGAGGGGAGATGAGTCCGGAGGGGAGATGAGTCCGGAGGGGAGATGAGTCCGGAGGGGAGATGAGTCCGGAGGGGAGATGAGTCCGGAGGGGAGATGAGTCCGGAGGGGAGATGAGTCCGGAGGGGAGATGAGTCCGGAGGGGAGATGAGTCCGGAGGGGAGATGAGTCCGGAGGGGAGATGAGTCCGGAGGGGAGATGAGTCCGGAGGGGAGATGAGTCCGGAGGGGAGATGAGTCCGGAAGGGAGATGAGCAAGGAGGGGAAAGCACAAGCAGTAACCTAAACCCTACAAATGTTTTTTGACATCTTGAAGAGACCCTCCACTTATAGCCTACAACAGACAGCGTACCTAGATAGACAACACAGAGCAGGCAGATTACCTAGACATGTCCCTGAGTTGTTTGGCAAAGAATAGAGAGCATTCCATGTGCTGCCAAGGGCTGCCACAGACTAGCCTAACGTACATGTTTAGTACAAGTAACTGTATATCTAAACAGAAAGAATACTAACAGTTGTCAGATGTTCAGACAGTCCTAGAACAATCCCAGCCCCTAACTGTAAATTAATTTCCTAGAATGCAATGCGTCCTCCCCTTGTTCAGTCTAGTGAAGACTGGAGGGTTTTCACCTGCACATAATGTGTATTCTGCCATCTGCTGGATGTAGACTGCAGTCACACTACCTACCTCATTCAAAACTCATACAGGATGGTTTGCTTCAGGATATAACAATTTACTAAACAAATGACGTATAATAATGAACAATACGATCTTAACGTTGGCAGAACTGATGCAGAACTGATTGGCTATAATCCAATCTGATCCAATCATAGTTTGGCCTGGTTGTTTGTTGGTGGGGAGGTAGGAACTGTACGGCTGTGACCTCACTGTGGTCACTCAGCACAAACACACAGATATCTATCTGCGTCCCACCCTGCACAGTGGAGGTGAATTAGGGAGAAATGGAGCAAAGAAACACTGACGTACTTGTACCGCCCAGAGAGAAAACACTCAAACACACACAAACACACGATGGACCAAACATAATAGTTCCTCTGATGTACACACTTTACCAGAAGAGACCCCCTCCCAGGTTACATTTGAAAAGACAACTCAAATGTTGTGCTGAATGCAGTCACTTCCAATCTCAGACAACCTAATCAGTTACTCGGAGCTGGTTGATAACCTGTAACCGGTGTTCTTCCTCCTTTAGGTGAGTGGTAGAAGAATGACGATTAAAAGACAAGAGGGCCGATCTAGGAAACAATAGGACTGTTTCTACGTGATGAATATTCATCATTTCACACTTGGAATGGAAACGGGGGGGTTTAAATCAGGTAGGTCTATCTGGCTTTAATAACATTTAAATAAGAACACACACAAAGCTCGTCTCTATTCATTTCCTCTTACGAGGCCATATAAATACAGAGCTGTCAGAGGTGGGTTCTGATTGAGGAATTCCACCCCACCACACACACACACACACACACACACTTCACCATTGATGAATGAAGATCTGTCAGACCTCCTGTGTAAGCTTCCACACTGTTATTGTTCAAACTCACATCTTTCTACTCAACTTGTGGAACTAGAAAGATTATTTGAGAGGAGAATTAACAGACCTATTCTTATTCATTAGTATTCATAAGTATTCATCAATATTCATAAGTATTCATCAATATTCATACATATTCATTCATTAATTTGTTGCTGTTAATGGGGGGGCAGGTATGGCAAGGCAGATGCCTGTGAAGCTGTTCGGGTGGGATGACTGTGTTTGAAGCTACATGTCTTCCTCTACAGGGGTCGAATGAAACTTCCTGACAAAAGAAAAATGAAGAAGCTGACGAGGAAGCACGTTATCAGACAGTTAAGGAGGATTATGTTTTACTTGGACGTAAACACACAGTAACCTAACCTGTGTGCTTTTACAAGAGGTTCCGGCAGGTTCCGACAAAACCCTCTCACTCAGACGTGGATGAAGTCAGACAGCTGGCTTCTCTCGAAGTCTTTCCACTGAAGTGCCAGAGTAACTGAAAAGACTATCAAAACAAAGTGTGCTGTTGTTTCCACCTCTTCATTCAGCGACGTACTGAAGGGTTAACCACCCTTCAACACGTAGTGAAAGTAGAGAGGTTTTTCAAAGCAAGGATCCGATTGGCTTTCCCCGTTGGCAGGACTACAGTGCAGAGCTTAATGGACTAATACCCCCCCAGTGCACCTGGCATGTTACCTTCGCTTATCCCTCCCTTCAGCCCCTTCCGATGTGCTGTAATTTCCTGTTTCCTCTCAGCCTCTCAGCATCGAAAGGCTTCCTTTCACCCTCACCTAATTACAACTCCATCCTCCTCCTGAAGAGAGAGACTGTCTGAGACTGGACATGCTGCTGATTGGAGCTTAAATAAAAAGGTTTATATACTGTGCAGAGAACATGTTCATGTTGACGGTGTCTCGCCCTAATTAATGTCCTTCAAACGGTGCTGACACTGGCCATGAGGCTGTAGAGAATAGTCCCATTGGTAACACTCCCCACCAGGCAGGCCTGGCCACATCATGCCCTGATTACACATGCCTTTCACACTGCTGAGAGAGCGCTTATGATAAGCAGCGAGCTGTGTGTTTGTGTGCTGAATCAGGACTTTCCTAATCATCCTGTAAGAGCTGGACATTACGCCACATCTGTCTGAGATACCGTAAGAGTGTTTTGTTTTCTGCGACGGTAAGACTGACTAACGGACCCCCCCAGCAGTGAGACTTGAAGGGTGGGGGGGTTAACAGTCAACCACAGCAGCTATATGGTCTGTGAATCACGTCATTACAAAGACGTCTACTCATCACAGAGATACAGAGAGCTGGTCTCACGAGGGAACGTCTATGCGGTAGGCTAGACCCTTTAGTGCCATCAGTTTACAGAGGGGTGAAAGAATTTCAGACACAGCTGTTTTTTTTGTTTTTTTTAAGTCTTCCCGGGCACTATAACAAAATCCCTCAAAATACAGTCCCTCAGTCTGTTCAATCAACTGCCTGGTTTGTTTGGGCTCATTTCTCACAGTATGTAATGGCTTTAAACTGTGTTATTATGACATTAGACTTCTTTACCAGCTGTAGAAGCCATGGGTGTTGAGCTCTGATCTGATATATGCCACCCAGGTTCAGGGGAGCGGTTATGGGAGTCTCCAGCCTGCATTCATTAAGGTGTGAACAGAGCCCTTTGCTGTTAGTTGAGTAGGATCATGAATTGCTCCAGTCAAATGGGACTCCCTCAGCTCAGAGCACCTGAAAGCTGGGCCAATCTTCTGGTCTGAGGTCAGAGGGAATTTACTGTGCTGTGAGGTTCACCATCACACACATAATAAATGCAGACGTGTGCACACACACACACACACATATAGTCAGACTGAAAAAACACCCCGCAGAAAAAACCCTGTCTCTATATGACCACGGTGGCCTTTAGTGGAACTGCTTCCTGTTTCACACAGACTGCCTAAAACAACAGGCCTCAACACACATTATAACGCACCGCCAAGGAGGGAAAAGAGACACACACACACCAAACACAACAGTCACGCCTTCGTGGACCTGGAACGACCTTGGTGGTGTGGTCCAACACCATAGCAACACTCTCTGTGGTCCAGATGACATCTCAACCTCTGCCTCTTTTAAGGCCACACGCCTCAAAGCTTAAGAACAACAGAAGGTTAGCCAATCTGACAAGGAAATACACACTGAGAATTCCTTAGCTCAATATCAAATCTAAGATTTGAGTTAACCCTTCATCCGGAGCACATTAAAAGACACAGAAAACTGAAGAATCACGAGTTCTCTGATGAAGGCAGTGAGTCCGAAACGTAACATGAAATCAACTAGTGATACTGATAAGCCCAGTGTTCAGGACCTTCTTTTCCACAACTATGTAACACACCTGATCAATATACTGCCTTCTCGTACCCTCCACTACTATCTAAATAAATCCACCCTTCACTACTATCTAAATAAAGCCACCATCCACTACCATCTAAATAAAGCCACCCTCCACTACCATCTAAATAAAGCCACCCCCCACTACTATCTATCTAAATAAAGCCACCCTCCACTACTATCTATCTATCTATCTATCGAAATAAAGCCACCCTCCACTACCATCTAAATAAAGCCACCCTCCACTACTATCTAAATAAAGCCACCCTCCACTACTATCTATCTATCTATCTATCTATCGAAATAAAGCCACCCTCCACTACCATCTAAATAAAGCCACCCCCCACTACTATCTATCTAAATAAATCCACCCTCCACTACTATCTAAATAAAGCCACCCCCCACTACTATCTATCTAAATAAAGCCACCCTCCACTACTATCTATCTATCTATCTATCTATCTATCTATCGAAATAAAGCCACCCTCCACTACCATCTAAATAAAGCCACCCCCCACTACTATCTAAATAAAGCCACCCTCCACTACTATCTATCTATCTATCTATCTATCGAAATAAAGCCACCCTCCACTACCATCTAAATAAAGCCACCCCCCACTACTATCTATCTAAATAAATCCACCCTCCACTACCATCTAAATAAAGCCACCCCCCACTACTATCTATCTAAATAAAGCCACCCTCCACTACCATCTAAATAAAGCCACCCCCCACTACTATCTATCTAAATAAAGCCACCCTTCACTACTAAATAAAGCCACCCTCCACTACTATCTTTCTACAGTCCCTTGCGAAAGTATTCGGCCCCCTTGAACTTTGCGACCTTTTGCCACATTTCAGGCTTCAAACAAAGATATAAAACTGTATTTTTTGTGAAGAATCAACAACAAGTGGGACACAATCATGAAGTGGAACGACATTTATTGGATATTTCAAACTTGTTTAACAAATCATAAACTGAAAAATTGGGCGTGCAAAATTATTCAGCCCCTTTACTTTCAGTGCAGCAAACTCTCTCCAGAAGTTCAGTGAGGATCTCTGAATGATCCGTTGTTGACCTAAATGACTAATGATGATAAATACAATCCACCTGTGTGTAATCAAGTCTCCGTATAAATGCACCTGTACTGTGATAGTCTCAGAGGTCCGTTAAAAGCGCAGAGAGCATCATGAAGAACAAGGAACACACCAGGCAGGTCCGAGATACTGTTGTGAAGAAGTTTAAAGCCGGATTTGGATACAAAAAGATTTCCCAAGCCTGAAACATCCCAAGGAGCACTGTGCAAGCGATACTATTGAAATGGAAGGAGTATCAAACCACTGCAAATCTACCAAGACCTGGCCGTCCCTCTAAACTTTCAGCTCATACAAGGAGAAGACTGATCAGAGATGCAGCCAAGAGGCCCATGATCACTCTGGATGAACTTCAGAGATCTACAGCTGAGGTGGGAGACTCTGTCCATAGGACAACAATCAGTCGTATATTGCACAAATCTGGCCTTTATGGAAGAGTGGCAAGAAGAAAGCCATTTCTTAAAGATATCCATAAAAAGTGTTGTTTAAAGTTTGCCACAAGCCACCTGGGAGACACACCAAACATGTGGAAGAAGGTGCTCTGGGCAGATGAAATCAAAATTGAACTTTTTGGCAACAATGCAAAACGTTATGTTTGGCGTAAAAGCAACACAGCTCATCACCCTGAACACACCATACCCACTGTCAAACATGGTGGTGGCAGCATCATGGTTTGGGCCTGCTTTTCTTCAGCAGGGACAGGGAAGATGGTTAAAATTGATGGGAAGATGGATGGAGCCAAATACAGGACCATTCTGGAAGAAAACCTGATGGAGTCTGCAAAAGACCTGAGACTGGGACGGAGATTTGTCTTCCAACAAGACAATGATCCAAAACATAAAGCAAAATCTACAATGGAATGGTTCAATAATAAACATATCCAGGTGTTAGAATGGCCAAGTCAAAGTCCAGACCTGAATCCAATCGAGAATCTGTGGAAAGAACTGAAAACTGCTGTTCACAAATGCTCTCCATCCAACCTTACTGAGCTCGAGCTGTTTTGCAAGGAGGAATGGGAAAAAATGTCAGTCTCTCGTTGTGCAAAACTGATAGAGACATACCCCAAGCGACTTACAGCTGTAATCGCAGCAAAAGGTGGCGCTACAAAGTATTAACTTAAGGGGGCTGAATAATTTTGCACGCCCAATTTTTCAGTTTTTGATTTGTTAAAAAAGTTTGAAATATCCAATAAATGTCATTCCACTTCATGATTGTGTCCCACTTGTTGTTGATTCTTCACAAAAAAAATACAGTTTTATATCTTTATGTTTGAAGCCTGAAATGTGGCAAAAGGTCGCAAAGTTCAAGGGGGCCGAATACTTTCGCAAGGCACTGTAAATAAAGCCACCCTCCACTACTATCTATCTAAATGAATCCACCCTCCACTACTATCTAAATAAATCCACCCTCCACTACTAAATAAATCCACCCTCCACTACTATCTATCTAAATAAATCCACCCTCCACTACTATCTATCTAAATAAATCCACCCTCCACTACTAAATAAATCCACCCTCCACTACTATCTATCTAAATAAATCCACCCTCCACTACTAAATAAATCCACCCTCCACTACTAAATAAATCCACCCTCCACTACTAAATAAATCCACCCTCCACTACTAAATAAATCCACCCTCCACTACTAAATAAATCCACCCTCCACTACTAAATAAATCCACCCTCCACTACTAAATAAATCCACCCTCCACTACTAAATAAATCCACCCTCCACTACTAAATAAATCCACCCTCCACTACTAAATAAATCCACCCTCCACTACTAAATAAATCCACCCTCCACTACTAAATAAATCCACCCTCCACTATCTAAATAAAGCCACCCTCCACTACTATCTATCTATCTAAATAAAGCCTCCCTCCACTACTATCTAAATAAAGCCATGAGGAAGTTTGTTTGAGCAGCTAGCTGACCAACTAGAAGGCAGTTGTGCGTAATAGTCAAACGATACAGGAAACAGGAAATACCATGGAGGGCGGTCCTTTCTATGAGCAGGAGCTAGAGTAAACAGTTATCCTGCTCACAGAGCACAGCAGGTACAGAAACAGCCCAAGCATCTGGAACGCACAACAGTATCACTATGCACCCCACATTTGCACCCCTATGCAACCATGCACTAGTTGACAAGGGATTTCTATGAAGTATATTCAAGTTTTCTTCATCTACCAATTTTGAAAGGACGAAAAAAAACAACACCCTCCAGCTGAGTTATCTAAATGCTGACCTTAGGTCTGTTAGAAGTACACAAGGGACTGTAAGTACTGTAGGAAACTGACAGAGAACACAGTCTCGATTAGCTGGGTAAGTATGTGCCTTTGAGATCCAGTAGCAGCCTCCCTCCACAATGGATGTGACCCTTGAGACACCAGTGTCTGTCTGTCTGTCTGTCTGTCACAACAACACACAGAGTTGATGATTCTCTGATAATGTGTCTCAGAACAGCAACAGCATAACATTGTTTTTACAGAAACACAGCCAAAATCAGTAAAACATTTTTTTTACTGAGGGGGAACAAATCCTATTGAAAATTATATTTTTCCATCAGCAATCATCTTTTGTTTGGGCTCTCAGCTCAAGGAAAAAAAAACAGTATATCAGCCGACATATTTCTCTGTGACCAGAGAAAAAATTGATTTATCTGTTCCTGTCATCTTTGTGATCTGGGCCTGAACATAATGACCTTTTCCATCTCCTCTCCCCCCCATCCTTCCTCCGGGCTACGCACCCCCCAGCCTTCCCTTCCTCCAGGCGACAGCCCCCCAGCCTTCTTTCCTCCAGGCTACAGCCGCCCCAGCCTTCCTTCCTCCGGGCTACAGCCGCCCCAGCCTTCCTTCCTCCGGGCTACAATCCCCCACCCTTCCTTCCTCCGGGCTACAATCCCCCACCCTTCCTTCCTCCGGACTACAATCCCCCACCCTTCCTTCCTCCGGACTACAATCCCCCACCCTTCCTTCCTCCGGACTACAATCACCCACCCCAGCCTTCCTCTGGGCTACCCCCCCCAGAGGAAGGGAAGGGCTGCCCAGAGGAAGGGAAGGCTGGGGGGGGTGTAGCCCAGAGGAAGGGAAGGCTGGGGGGGGGTGTAGCCCAGAGGAAGGGAAGGCTGGGGGGGGGTGTAGCCCAGAGGAAGGGAAGGCTGGGGGGGGGTGTAGCCCAGAGGAAGGGAAGGCTGGGGGGGGGTGTAGCCCAGAGGAAGGGAAGGCTGGGGGGGGTGTAGCCCAGAGGAAGGGAAGGCTGGGGGGGGTGTAGCCCAGAGGAAGGGAAGGCTGGGGGGGTGTAGCCCAGAGGAAGGGAAGGCTGGGGGTGGGGGGGGGGGGGGGTAGCCCAGAGGAAGGGAAGGCTGGGGGGGTAGCCCAGAGGAAGGGAAGGCTGGGGGGGTAGCCCAGAGGAAGGGAAGGCTGGGGGGGGTAGCCCAGAGGAAGGGAAGGCTGGGGGGGGGGGGGGGGGGGGGTAGCCCAGAGGAAGGGAAGGCTGGGGGGGGGGGGGGGTAGCCCAGAGGAAGGGAAGGCTGGGGGGTAGCCCAGAGGAAGGGAAGGCTGGGGGTGGGGGGGGGTAGTCCAGAGGAAAGGAAGGCTGGGGGTGGGGGGGGGTAGTCCAGAGGAAGGGAAGGCTGGGGGTGGGGGGGGTAGTCCAGAGGAAGGGAAGGCGGTAGCCCAGAGGAAGGGAAGGCTGGGGGGTAGCCCAGAGGAAGGGAAGGCTGGGGGGTAGCCCAGAGGAAGGGAAGGCTGGGGGGTAGCCCAGAGGAAGGGAAGGCTGGGGGTGGGGGGGGGGGGGGTAGTCCAGAGGAAGGGAAGGCTGGGGGTGGGGGGGGGGGGGGTAGCCCAGAGGAAGGGAAGGCTGGGGGGTAGCCCAGAGGAAGGGAAGGCTGGGGGTGGGGGGGGGTAGTCCAGAGGAAGGGAAGGCTGGGGGTGGGGGGGGGTAGTCCAGAGGAAGGGAAGGCTGGGGGTGGGGGGGTAGTCCAGAGGAAGGGAAGGCGGTAGCCCAGAGGAAGGGAAGGCTGGGGGGTAGCCCAGAGGAAGGGAAGGCTGGGGGTGGGGGGGGGGGGGTAGTCCAGAGGAAGGGAAGGCTGGGGGTGGGGGTGGGGGGGCTAGTCCAGAGGAAGGGAAGGCTTGGGGTGTGGGGGGGGGTAGTCCAGAGGAAGGGAAGGCTGGGGGTGGGGGGGGGGGTAGTCCAGAGAAAGGGAAGGCTGGGGGTGGGGGGGGGGGTAGCCCAGAGGAAGGGAAGGCTGGGGGGTAGCCCAGAGGAAGGGAAGGCTGGGGGGTAGCCCAGAGGAAGGGAAGGCTGGGGGTGGGGGGGGGGGGGTAGTCCAGAGGAAGGGAAGGCTGGGGGTGGGGGTGGGGGGGCTAGTCCAGAGGAAGGGAAGGCTTGGGGTGTGGGGGGGGGTAGTCCAGAGGAAGGGAAGGCTGGGGGTGGGGGGGGGGGTAGTCCAGAGAAAGGGAAGGCTGGGGGTGGGGGGGGTAGTCCAGAGGAAGGGAAGGCGGTAGCCCAGAGGAAGGGAAGGCTGGGGGGTAGCCCAGAGGAAGGGAAGGCTGGGGGTGGGGGGGGGGGGGGGTAGTCCAGAGGAAGGGAAGGCTGGGGG